>NC_137083.1:39131347-39286840 GCF_951640355.1 Cnephaeus nilssonii | reverse complement strand
TAGCAATACAGTGCTTACATGTCTATGGATCAAAATTAGATGAAAAATTGCGGTTTTTCATCTCCAAAGCTATTTGCTGCACATTTTATAACTCTCAAGATGCCTTTTGTAATATGTGATAACAGAGCCAACTGCAGCATCTGCCTGGAAAGAGATTACTTTAATTATGGACTCAATGTCCTATTTTCTGCAAGTGATCCCCAGAGACAGGCTTCCTGCCGGAGCAGAGGTGCAAGGATGCACATTAAAGTCTACACGTTAACCACGAAGGGGTGGATAAAGTGACACAAGGACACCCGTAGTCCACCTTCATTCTCCTAGTCTGTAGTGTGATGGGAGAGTCTATAGTGGTAGTTTTTAAAAATAATGATAGGTTTTTAATTATTCCAGCATCTGTTGTTATGGACTTCTGATGGTAAGGGCAAGATGAGTTTATAAAAGAGCCAACCCTTTGATAAGTCTGTATGGGAAACAGACTATATTAAAAAGGTTTGGTGAAACATCATTTTCTTCCAAACGGAAAAACGTTATGTGCTTTATCAGTTCCTTGCTATAATATTATTTAGAAAGTGTAGCTAAGTTATGTTCTTGTCAATCCCAGTTCTGGATAACACAAGTGCCTCATTATTAAGAATTCATTTGCCATTCAGTATGAATTTCATTAGAACCAATGCACACATCTTGTGTATTTCCATGGAAGTTCGTTATAATTTAACATTGATTGAACATTATGAATGGGTACTTAAAGCAAAATGTTACCTTGTTCATGTTAATTATAGAATTAGACTCCTTGATGAATAGCTTTTTTTGAGAATGAGTGAGTGGCTTTTCTTTTTGAAAGCAGAGCACATACTCACATAGGATATTTGGGATTTCATCTGGTTTCTCTAATAGTATAAGCATATTTTGCATTTTTCAAAAGATGGGGGATTATCGAAGAGCAACCATGGGAATTAATTTTAAACTTCAAAAGAGGAATTTAAGGGATTTGGCATGGAATCGTTCTGTGTGGGAGAGGGAAAGATGGGACAGAAAAATTTACCTACAATCACATTAGGTGAAAACATCGGGTCTTTTAAATATTATACCAACTATGACATACATTATTTTCTGGTGTTAAAATGAAATGCTATTAATATTTTTATAATTTGTTAAAGAAATCTAAGTAAACATATCTTAGGGCATTGTAGATAGTTGTATTTAACTTTAAAAATTAAAATAAACATTTGATACCTTTTGGACTTTCTAATTTATAATAAATGCCACATTGGAGAAATAACAATGTGTATGTTGAAATGGGTAGTTTTACAAAGACTTTTGTGCTGTAAATCTTATAAATGAACAAGTGAACCTGTATTATCTATCTATCATCATAATTTATAAATAGAAGAATTGGTTTGGTGTTTATTTCTGTTTAAAGAACTTGGGTATAAGGAATTAAAGCAATATGTATGTACTTAAGGGAAAACAGAGACTATTAGGAGAAACTGAGAGTATAAATAACTGTACAAGTCATCAGTGCAAGAAAAATAATTACTGTTTTTTAACTTTATATTTTGCTCCTAAAACATAGGTTTCTTTGTCTCCTAAATTGGATCTTAGTTATGTTGTGCAATGGGATATGTTGTGCAAATAAATAGCAAGGGGAGATTTATCAGTGGCTCACTTGGAGCAAAATGAGATGACCTCTTCAAAGTTAAAGGGAATCAGAGTTTTCTCTTGAGGACTGTTTATTCTTGCATTTCAATTCCGTATTGCACTTAGGTAACTCCTAAAAAGACTTTGAAAAAATACATATTAATATTTTTCAATCCAAGAGTTGTATTTGGAATATATACTTTTTTTTTTCTTGTGGCTTGTGTCAGACATTGTATTTCTGAGTTTATTTTTTGTTCAAATGTCAAGATATTTTTAGCTTTCTATATTTCACTTTTGAGTCAGAATGCAAAATTCCTTAATTTGGATTTATAATTTAAAAGAATGACAGTAGCATATGAGCCTAACCAATGGTTAAGTTCAACAGGGGGTTGGGGCATCCATGGGGAGGGGTGTGGGATGGGAATGGGGGGATGAGGACAAATATGTGACACCTTAATCAATAAAGAAATTTTTAAAAAAAGGTGAAAAAAAAAATAAAAGAATGACAGTAAACAAATATATGCCTCAAATAGGCATTGTTTTTTTTACATTTAAACTTGACAGTAAATACTACTTCTTTTTAAGTGTTTTAAAATAATTTTATTTTATGATTGTAAAAGCAATGCTTATTTATTGAAGAAAACATGCGCACACACACATTCATACTTGCACCCTGCATATGTGCACACGCACACACACACACATGCACACACATACATGTTCCTATTATACCAGAAATAAGAATACTAAGTATCTTTATCCAGATGTATGAATATAGAGTGGGGCATTATAGTGGCTGTACTATAATGTATTTAATCAGTCCCTTATTTTTGGACATTTTGTTTGTTTCCAATGTTCACTGTTGTAACAGCTTTGATAAACAACTTTATAGCTAATGATTTTTGCATAGTCCTAATTATGAAAATATGTTATTGTCATAGTAGAGTTAATTAGGAAGTCAACCTGATTAAAATGAAAAGCTAAGCTATGAAGTCAACCTTATTAAAACAAAGTCATATTATAATTTTTGTGCTAAGACCAGCATCACAAAGACTAATGATAGTTAACTTTTCAACTTTTATCAGTAATAGTCCTATAAAGTGATGTTTGATAGTTGTTCACAGGTTAAGGTAAATGCCAGTTTCCTTGTCATTGTTCTCATTACCTAATCATCACTTTAAGAAAACATTGTCTTTCCCTTTACAATAATTTTTGTTCTGTTGTTAAGTTGTTCTATTTTGAAATTTTAATACATTTCTTTTATAAGGCAAAGCAATTCAATGGAAAAGCAACACATTCTGTCCCTTTTCCAAAGCTCCCTGGGATACATAGCCTTGCAACTAACTAACCCGTAATGAGTGAACCTCTTAGTCTATGTTTATGCTTTTTCAAAAAATCATTGTTATTTCACATGTGTAATTTGAATGTGATATTCTCATTTTATATTTGTAAGGAAAACAGAGAATGTAAATTTCACCAGTAAATGTAAGTTAGCTTTATTATATTATGCAGATATTCACTTTCAGAATTCTTATTTAATGACTATAGGTCTTTAAAATTATCACAAACTAGAGGCCCGGTGCATGAATTCGTGCACGAATAGGGTCCGGCCAGCCCTCACCATGGGGGCCGAACGGACCAGTCTGGTGAGGGAGAGGGGATGTGGGAGGTTGGCCAGCTGGCCCTGCCCCCAATCGGGTGGGCCGGCTGGGGGGAGGGGCCGCCCCCGATCAGGCCGGTTGGCCATCTGCAGTGCACATCATAGTGACCAGTTGTTCTGGTCATTCCGGAGTTCTGGTCACTTGGCTTTTATATATTTATACACTAAAGGCCTGGTGCACAAAATTCGTGCACTGGGTGGGGAGGGGTTCCTCAGCCTGGCCTGCGCCTTCTCAAAGTCCGGGACCCCTCGCTCCTTACTGCCCACCTGCTCGCTCCTTACTGCTCGGCTTGCTGCTCCTTAGTGCTGCCGCAGAGCTGGGAGAGGCTCCCGCCACCACTGCTGTGCTTGCCAACCGTGAGCCTGGCTTCTGGCTGAGTGGCACTCCCCCTATGGGAGCACACTGACCACCAGGGGGCAGCTCCTGCATTGAGTGTCTGCCCCTGGTGGTCAGTGCACATCATAGCAACCGGTCTTTCTGGTCGGTTCACCGTAACCGTTGCTTACGCTTTTATTATATAGATGATGACATCCACATTTTTCTATTAATACTGTTTTCTTAAAACATTATTATTGTCTGTCCTTTATTTCATATTCTATTTAGTCTATACTGGAAAAGTAAATTCTGAATATAAATATTTTGAGCTTTTTCCAAAGGAAATCCTACAGACTAATTCTTAGATAACATGGCTTATTACACACACAAATGTGAGCATGATAATATTGACCGTTTTAACCATGTAGAAGAATCTAAACTAATGTCTTTTTCACCTGGGTAAAAAGTATTTTTCACCTTTATCTCTGCCTTTACTATATTAAAAGCAGGTCATGACCTCAAATAGAGAGGGATGGCTACATATTTAGAGTCTTGGCCTGCTGCTTTGAATATTTGTCTGCCCTTGGTCTCAACTCATTGATTTATAAATCACCTAGAAGTGAGAATTGACAGTGAAATATTCGAGTTTATGGTTAACACTGCTAGATTCTTCCAAAGGAGTGAAATGCTAACTAGATGTAAGTAAGTAGTAGGATGATCTTATAAAAAGGAATGAGTAGAAGAGTGGCAAAATCAGCATCAATATGTAGACAAATTTAAAGAAATATAAATAAGGGAAAATAACTTGAGCTGTTATCCTATCTAATAATAGACAAATATGCAAATTGACCATACCTCCGACACACCCACAAGCCACGCCCACCATCCAATCAGAGAGAGTATGCAAATTAACCCAAACCAAGATGGCTACAGCCACAGAGAGCAAGGTTTCCTAGGTAACAGAGGAAGCCAAGCTTTCCGCCTGCCCTGGCCAGGCCTAAGCCTCCACTCAAGCTACAAAGTTTCAATTGCAGAAACTTTGTAGCTTGAGTGGAGGCTTCAAATTCAAACAAATGGCGGCAGAATGGAACTTGAGAGAGCAGGCCAGGGTTGCCGCCGGCAACAGGGGAAGCAAAGCTTTCCACACACCCTGGCCGGGCCCACCGCTTAAGGCAACAAAGTTTCAATTATAACCCCAACACAAATGGCTGCCGGGCCTCGGAGGGAGCCCCAGGCTTGGCTCCACTCCAGGCTACAAAGTTTCAATTGTAGAAGGAAAATAAATTCCAGATACCAGGGCCTCTGCTTGGGTTGCCAGGGGGCGTGGCCGGCCTGCAAACCACCACAGGCCCCTCGCTCAGGCCACCCCACACCCCAAGGGGACCCCCACCTGATCCGGGATGCCCTTCAGGGCAAACCAGCTGGCCCCCACCCCTGTAGCAGGCCTCTATCCTATCTAATAAAAGAGTAATATGCAGATTGACCATCACTCCAACACACAATATAGCTGCCCCCATGTGGTCAAAGATCCTGCCCCCAGGTGGACACAAGATGGCCACCACAAGATGGCCAGCAGGGGAGGGCAGTTGGGCGGCACCCGGCCTGCAAGGGAGGGCAGTTGAGAGGGACCAAGCCTGCAAGGGAGGGCAGTTGGAGGTGATCAGCCCTGCAGGAGAGGGCAGTTAGGGGTGACCAGGCCAGCAGAGGAGGGAAGTTGGGGGCAAACAGGCTGGCAGCAGAGTGGTTAGGGGGTGATCAGGCTGGCAGGCAGAAGCGGTTAGGGGCAATCAGGAAGGCAGACAGGCAAGCAGTTGGGAGCCAGCAGTCCTGGATTGTGAGAGGGATGTCCGACTGCCCGTTTAGGCCCGATCCCAGGGATCGGGCCTAAACGGGCAGTCGGACATCCCTTGAGGGGTCCCAGATTGGAGAGGGTACAGGCTGGGCTGAGGGACAACCCCCCTCCGTGCACGAATTTCATGCACCGGGCCTCTAGTTACAAAATAATGGTCTATGAGTTAGTTAACAGTTTTATCCTAAGAGGAAGACTCAAGGAGCAATTATGGACTGTATCTTGAAGAAATAAAAAAAGTGTTATTGTGGCTTACATGAGCCCCCCAAATTCTGAGAAGCCTCTCAAGGGCTTGGAAAGAGAAGAGACAATGATGGTCTTACAGGCAACAATCCCTACAATAGTGGTTGCAATGTTAGATAAAATTATTTTTGGTGGAGGTTATAGTATGCTAATGCTAAAGGAAAGATCTTGGAAGAAAATGTGTGTGTGTGTGTGTTCCCAGAGAAAGTACCTCTGAATAACCACTATAAATCATTTTTTTTGGGGGGGGGGGGGGAGATAACTTACTGCATATGGTCTTTTTATATTTTTATGTAAATTAAAAGATAATTTATATTTTCTTGATTTTTTTAATGCAATGACACCTATCTTGAAAGCTATAGTCCCTGTTTGCTAATTCTATATTGAAGAAATGAAGATGAAAATTTAGAACAATAGAAGCCTTTTTTTTTTAGAGGACTTGACATATTAACACTTCAACTTAAAGGACATTTATACATGTAACTTAAAATAATGTTTTTTAATGAAAGATTTAATCAGGATTTAAATATAGGATACCTTTGAAATACATTTTTGTTGTTTCAAATCCATTTACACAGAGCTTTTCAGCATAGCAACATTAGTATGAGCATGGACTTGTATAAAAAGTATCTGTAAAAAATGCTGTTTTCTCTTGGAGATTTTCAAAGTAACCTACTTCAGTATGTCAATTTTAAAAAGTCTTTGGGTTTATACACTTGACTTACAAAGGGATTACCAAAACTGAGATTACTATAGCACAGTTGTTGCATCTGTTCCAATTCAAAAATATGACTTCCACAACCCATAATGCTAATCCACAGGAGTTTTATTTTTAAGTGTAAAATTGTCAAAATGTCCAATAACAGTATTTGACCAAGAAGTATGAGTTGCTGGCAAATCAAATGTTTAATAAAATTGCAGTAAATATGATAATGATATATGTTTAAACTTTCATAGATAATTACTTTTCACTTGATACCTCAAGTCAAACTCATGATTTTACTTTAAATCTGAGGAAAATTACATCTACCCAACTGCTAGTCTTAGAAACTTCAACACATGGGTAAAGATTTGTTTTGTTTCCATGGAAAGAGTGAAAATTTTGTATGTCATCATAAAATGTGTAAAGCTTTCCAAGGTCAAATATTAACCAAAATATGATATGAGAGTTTAATTTCTCAAATATTTGAAAATGGGAAATTTTCTATAGCAAAATCAACTCAGAAATAACTCTATAATAGTATTTGTCTGCATTTCTAAAAATTCAATTACTTTCATGAACAAATCTTTTCAACATATTAAGTTGCTTAATATATAACCATTGGACAGCTGAAAATCAATAATGGAAAATAACACAGAAAGATTCCAACATATATCATGTATTTTATCGTACAGATTGCTTATGTTTTTCTCTGCACTTCCATCCCTAATTGCCTTTGCAACTAGCCATTCCTATGGACAGTCAAAGATGTATAAGTTAACTTGGATAATGCTACCTTTTTGGAAACATTGTCAAGTAGGTGTATTGAGATGAGCAAAGTTTTCTTAGCATAGCATAACTTTAAGTTCTAAAGGTAGCTAGAAAAAAATCTAATCTTTCATTTTAAAGATGAAGAAGCCCAGACTCAGAGAGGTTAATTCAATGTTTCCGACCTAGATGGTGGCAGCTCACTGTAGAACCCAAGTCTACTTCTCTCTTTACCACACTACAGGTCCTTCAGCTCATTGGTCTTCTGGGCCCTTAGAAGGCATTACAGGCTGAGTTCCAATATTCTGTTCTCTCTGTTTCTTCACATGTTAAAACTGCAGCAAAGACAGTTAACCATTACACTTAAATACCACAATACTGACCCTTGATTACTGATGAATATGGGGATATTTTATTTGGATTTATTAAGCTACATGGACTTACATTCTGGGTTTTCTAGAAAGGCTCAAGTTCAGGTAACTGTATTTTTTTCAATAAGGTCATTTGTTAACTGTATAGAACTAACTAATTAATATACAAAATTTAATCTTCATTTGTTTATAAGTCAATTGGGACAAATTTCCAAATCAGAAAAAGCTTTAGTGTCTTTTGGTATGCTATCCACTATGCTAGGTGTCTTACCTTATTATTCTTATTTAATATCACAAAAATCTTATGAAATAAGCAGTATTATTACCCATTTCACAGATAAAGAATCAGAGGCTTGAGCACTTAAATAGCATATTCATTACACAGCTAGTTCATATAGCTAGAAGAGGCAGCACTACAGCTCAGATTTAGCCTGGATCAATTTGGGTTCTTAATGCTTTTCTGATAACCACACAAAATTGATTATCACTATATGTAAAGGTAGAACAAGAAAAAAAAGGAACTCTTACTTAAAAATACTATAGTCTATTTATATGGAAATAGGGATCAATAATTACTGGTTTGAGTGTTAAGAAAAAGCACTATTGGGCGGCAAGAGTAATGAAAATTTTTAAATAAATAAAAAACAACAACATGGTTTTCGGATCCATTAGAGTCAAAACTGGCATGTTACAGTAGAAAAATAGAGAAAAGGAAGATGAGGAAAATATATAGAACAGAGATCTCCAAGCCTTCTTTCTTTTCCCAGAGGCCTTCTTCCTGATATATTATTTGTACTCCAAGTTTAGGATTTCCTTACTGTGCTCATGGCATAAACTTCAGTTTTTTGGAATCTGGAAAATTTGCTTATGTGGAAAATTCGATTTTCCAAATATGTTCAAAACAATGAAGCATATTTGTGTGTGTGTGTGTGTGTGTGTGTGTGTGTGTGTGTGTACATTGACTTTTAAAAATAACTTGTATCTTTCCCTTAAAATAAGTCAAGACAAAGGTAGCTAGATTGACTTGTTAAAGTTCTGATGTCATTGTCTTTCTGTCTCAGTTCCCCATCTGATGATATTTACTTTTATTTAGAAGAAAGTGAGAAAGTGTATGCCTTCTTGATATTCCTGGGTGTCAGTAACCTAAAGAAACAAAGCATGTTCCTTGTCTGTTATCTTTTCTCAATTCCCATGCAGTTTTACTGAGAAACTTCAAATTGATAGGGAGGTGGATGTTACCACATAATAGGCAACGAGACAAAACAACAACGAAAAACTGATCACAGGATCATAGAGGATAACTGGTCATGTATGTTGCAAGAGAACAGGTTTCCAGTGATCTTCCAGGAAGACTAATGTCACATCTACTTTAATATCTTCATTATTGACCTGAAACAAGGGAAAACAGCAAGTTAATTGAATTCTCAGATGATGCTAAGTGGAGAGGTGTTTGTTACTTAACACCAGTGAGGAACAAGACAAATTCAAAAGGTCCTTAGAGAATGTTAGAGATAGGAAATAACGACAGGAAAATGGAAGCTTAAAAATGCAAGTAAATTTACCTAGAGAGGAAGTAATTTGAAACACTGATATTAGATAAGCTGGAATTAGAATGCAATAATGATAAAAGAAGCTTTGAGGTGATATTAAGCAGAAAATGAGTTATAAGCTGGAACATAATATAGTTAACATGCTACTGTATTTAGGACTCTTGTATGCAGATTCTGCATAAAGGATCAGATAAAGACTCTTTGCTGATGAGACCTCATTTTGAGTTCCTTGATTACGAATTACAAAGCAGTAAGAAAAAAAAGATTAGTCTTTGTCATAGGTATGCAAATACCCTACAGCCCAGGAAAATTCAGTGCTAACCAGGTACAAACTACAATAATAAAAAGGCCCCCTTACCCTCAAAATATGTCCCTTACCTGTGTGAAGCACAGTGCATGAGGTTCTTATCTTTAGAGTCACCACTTTCCGAGAGATTGCTGTTCCAACTGTGACCATTACATTGCCCGTTGATTACTTGTGAAGAGTAGATCTGGAAATGCATTTATTTGAAAGACTTTAGCAGCCGTGTGGCAGAGGCAGGACTCTGAGTGGAGGAGGCAGGACAGATGAATGTGTGGCATGGGATCTGCACAGGGTCAGAAGGGCCAGGTGGGGCCAGATGGTGTCACCCTGGGCAGCTTGAGGGACTCATTTCTGAGGGCCTGGGGAGACAGGGTGGTTAGGGAACACTCACTAGGCAGTAACTGATTGAGAAGAAGGAGGTTAGTGAAAGTCACTTGAACTCAAATGTTTTCTGATTCACATAAGAAAGCAGTGTCTGTGGCCACAGCTGCCAATTTCCTACTGGTCCTGTGGCTGTAACAAGACAAAACCATTTGAATGACCAGCCTCATTCTCACCAGTTTATTCTTTACAGGAATGCTATTAGCTTATTTAAGGGCTTATGGTAGTACCATTATATCACTCACTGGATAGGTTCATAAAAAAAAAAATCTTTTAGAATTAATACCTGATATATGTTTCCTCTAGATGGGAGAAGTTTGGAAGTCAATTTTTTTACCAAAAAAAAAAAAAAATCTATGTTAGTTTATGTTTACCAAGGGAAATCCACAATGAATTCATTCTGCTCAATGAATTTTTTCTCTTATAAAATTGTCTTAATGCCAAACATAGTCTGTTTCGAATATTGTACCAGAGGCATTTATTTACAATCTGGTACATATGTAGTTCGAGCTTCTTAGCATAACTTACCGTGAATTAATGACTTGTTATTTATTGCTCAGCCACTCTGCAGAAGTGATTTATAGGTTCGTGCTATGCACTGGCGGTTACTTTGCAGTCTCTGTGCTGGCTGTCTCATCAATATCATTAAATGAATTCACAGTGACACAGCTCTGCTACTGTAGTTTTTGATATGAGGGATAACCGAACATAAATCAGCACTCATGTTTAATTCATGAGATGTACCAATCTCTCATGTAGGCGTGAGTTAGGTTAGGGGATGTCACAGATGTGTTTTACAGTACCTCTTGTGATTAAACCCAGGCCCTCCCGTATGACTCTGTGCACCAAGTAAAAATAATAGGTTGCTCTGCACTATGCCATTTTTCAGATAAAAGCAATTTATTTTTATTTAAGTATGATTGGTTTCTATTGTTGCCCACAAGTGGGATATATTTTAGAAAGTAACACTGAGAGAGGTATAATGAAAGAACAGTTACTTCAAGCTTGTAATTCTGGTATATTCTTTAAGTAGTAAAATATGAATTAATAACTAGAGTTTATTTAAAAATACTTTTTGCTACAATTTTTAAAAATAGAGTAATTGAACATTCATGCTGAGTCAAAATAGTTTATTCATTTGCAATAATAACTGTAAAAATAACTAACTATGGGAGAATGGGCGTGGTTATCTTTCTTTTTTAGTCCAGATCAAGAAAAGAAAGATATTATAGCTTAATACATAGCAAGGAAAGTTAGTCCCTTGCTTGTTTGGAAGCAAAATAATATACAAAAAAAAAGAATAAATCATGATATATTTATATGTCAGTTTTCTAAAGACTGGGGGAGGGGGGAGAAAAAAATGAACACTCCTAGTGTCATGAGAATCTCACTGGCATTGTCATTGCCACAATGCCCGATATTTCTTCTTTGAACCAGACCCTGTGAGTGCACTGTAATCCATGCAGAAGATGTGAGCTTTCCTCCTGGAGAGACGGGTAATCTGGCTCCGGCAGTGCTGCGACCAGGGGCGCTGGGATAATGGTGAGGTTGCCAGGTTGTCGAGCTCCATCACCGGCCCCCTGTGTAGCCCTGTGATCGGCTCTGCTGACTGTCACAAAGAAAGAATGTGACATGTTTCTGCCAAAGAAAATAATTCCAACATATGCACGAAACTGACACAAATGTCTTCTCCTCCTTCCCCTGGTTCCAGTTGATTAGACCTAGCTTGAGGTCATGATGATTTTAAGACCTACTTATTTGGGTCTTGCTCTGAAAAGAAGATGGATGAGCGGTTGCTTTCAATGCCCAAGTGACAAAAGGATGAGAGGAAATGACATTACTTAGCAGTGTAATAAGTAATTGATTTCATAACGCTTGGGGCAAAGGGCAGAGTAAATGTACGCATGAGCACAGAAGAGTCCCTGGGCATGTCAGCAGAGGAGAAAGTAAGCACATGAGTGCTGGGGAATAGGGTGCCTCAGAGGGGAAAAATTACTAAAGAAGGGTGGTTAGTAACATCAGCATAATTGAAGGGTCCCTTTTGGTGTGAATTGTGAGATTAAAAATTTTTCAAAGTAGAGAATTTCTGTAAACAATATCAACCAGAAAATCTGCTTCCTGGAATTTCTGTCACTTAGGAATGGGTTTCATTACACACAAGAAAAATCCTGAGTTTTAGTGGCTTAGAAAAATACAGATCTGTTTTTGCTCACCCAAGAAGTCATTGACGTCACATATCCCCTATTGTGTGGGAGTTTCTGCTGTTCGTGGTCACAACAGGGATTCTGTTCTAGCTGATTCTTTCAGAATTTTTCTTATTTTTACATAACAGGCCAGTTCTTGGCTTTCCCATTTTAGGCATTATATCTTGACTTTCCACAGGGGAAGACTAAGTTGTTGTTTTGTGATTTGGGTTGGGTCAGTAGTCACAGTTTATCATATTGATTATGTAAAACCATTCACAGCTGACTCAGGTACTGTACCATAATTTCTTTTCCTTTCCATACTAAGTTTTTGTTTTCCCTGGAATTAATAATGTCCTTGCTTTTTTTTCCTTTGCTTTCTGGTCTAAGTATTTGTTTCTCCCCTAATTGTGTAACCCTTCTTTCAACACATTCAGACCCAGTAAGTTTTCCATCAGTTTAAACTTTTTGTAGCAATCTTTCCTGGAGCCTCTGTCCTGTTCTAATCTGGACCGGCTGCTCTTTGGTCCAGCTGCACGGCTGGTGCGCTGGGATCTCCCTCTCCCTCACTCTTGCTTTGCTGCTCCAGCTTCCTTTATTTTACATGTTCCTCTTTCTTGGGATTTCCCTGAACCCCTCCTCCACTTTTGTCATTTTTGTTGTTATTTGGAAGAGAGCATCCTCGAGTAATTTCCCCAAGTAGGAAAAAAGTTTTGAGACTCTATTAGTCTGAAAATGTCTTAATTCTACCCTCTTGATTGATAGGTTGATTGTGTATAAGAATTTTAAGTTGGAAATGTTTCCCTCACAATCAGAAGGCAGGGCTCCAGTGCCCTCTAGCCCCCAGTTCAGCCTGAGAAGACCAAGGCCATTCTAATACTTGACCCTTTCCAGGAAAACTTTTGTTATTTACAAATTTGCAGGACTTGTGGAATTTCATGAAGATGTGCATTGTTTTGTGATAGAACCTCAGTGGGCTCTTCCACCGGCAACATGTATTCTGAAGGTCCAGGAAATTTTATTGAATTATGTCACTGAGGATGTATGCCATTCCCATGCCCATTTTCTCTATTCTCTTTCTGGAATGCCTCTATCATATCATTAAATATTCTGGACAGGTCCTCTAGTTTTCTATTTCCTTTTCTTTTTTACTTCTATTTTCTGTTTATTTGCCTTTTGGCTCTAGCTCCTGAGGGATTTCCTCAGCTTTATCTTCCAAATCTTTCATTGGTCTTTCAGCTCTGCTATTATATTTTAAATTTCCAATACATTTTCCATTGTTCCTTCTGATTATTTCTTTTTTTAAAAAATCCTCACCTGAGGTTATTTTTCCATTGATTTTTAGAGAGAGTAGAAAAGAGAGAGAAAGACAGAAAGAAATATCGATGTGAGAGAAACACATCAATTGGTTGCCTCCTGCACGTGCCCCGACCAGGGCCCAGGCCCGGCAGGAGCCTGCAACCGAGGTTCATGCCCTTGACCGGAACTGAACACAGGATCCTTTTCTTTGTACCCATGTGTAAACTCTATTTCCTTTTATGTTTTCCATTCCTATTCATTTTCATCTCTTTTTCAGAATAGAGAATTTCCTCAAAAGTCCCTTGATCTTTGGCTGTAGGGCCCTACAAAATTACCTAGAAGTTCTGTAGGGTTAGTGTAGGGGGTGATGAGAGAGTTCAGTAGTGGTTATCCTTACCTTAGATTGATCTGGCTTGGACAATTCCCTGAGAGTCTCAGATTTTGGGATCTTTAGATTTTTCCCTTAGGCAGGTCAGAGTTTCCAAAAAGGATGTTCCAATTTTGTTATTTACAAATTTGTAGGACTTGTGGAATTTCATGAAGATATGCATTGTTTTGTGATAGAACCTCAGTGGGCTCTTCTATCACTAAGGGAGGGTATTCACCTAGTTTTGAGCCCTAGAAGAGAAAGAACGCATGGGGAGGGGGGAGAGAGTAACTGAGTATGTAAACTTTCACTTATCCCTATTTTCAACTTAGTGCCCTGCCCACAAATGTGTCTGGTACCTCTGAAGAATAAACCTCCATTCTTGTTGGTGTGATGAGGCCCTGTGATGAACTGCATAGAAGTGAAGAAAGCTTCTTAAATAGGCTTCAACAAAGAGTCTCTGTTTTCAGTCTCATCTCCCTAACTTCAGAAAACAACTAGCACTAGTAATTTCTGCATCTCTTTCAGCTCACTCCACTGCTAACTCAGGATCCAGTGTTTTGGTGTGTGCTTGCTTACTTGCAACTCATGCTTCCGCTTTCCAGTTTCCCAAATTTTGATGTTGTCATCTGTCCTGTTTCCGTGGGTCTTTTGGTTTAGCCTTTTTAAAAGACCCTTTACTGTCTTTTAGTGAGGTTTCAGGAGGGAGTAGCAGTTGTTCGCATCCAGTCCCCCATCTTTTAAACCTGACAACTTCTCAGTTACCAATTAGAACTCAACTCAGCTATTGCCTCTCCATCTCCCCATTCATATTAGGAGTCCTTTTTTGTGCTGCCATTGCACTTACCTCATTCCATTATAATTATCATTTCATGAGTCTCTCTTTATTAGTCTGTGAAGTCATTCACTTGAAAGCTGTGTATTATTTGTCTTACTATCTCTGGCACTTGCAAGAAGCCCGTAACATAATAGGTGCCAGGAAATACTTGTTAAGTGAATGAATGAGCATGGATTTTAGGATCATGAAGAAGAGACACTTTACCTGATATAGTCTATCCTGAAGAAATTATACTGACTTAGAATTTAGTTGCAGTGCTACTTGATTTTTAAAGCCAAGAAAAAAGATAAATTGGACTTGGGTTTGTTTGTTTGTTTTTAAAAAGAGATAATTCATTTTTCAGGTTCTCTGGATGGTTATTCAATTCCTGTTTGTTTTTGTCCTTTTTGTAAAATGTGAAAGAGGTAAATTATATTTTATGATTGTCTGTAAGAAAGTACTTACAGGGAGCTCAATTCCCCCTTAATACCAAGGATTATGACTTTAGCAGTGGACTAAACTGAAGTCCCCTCTTTCTTCTCTCCACTATAATAGATTCCCCAGTTATCCAGCACTTATTTCAGATGCTAGTGAAATGTTTGATTCTTTCTCTCTTCTGAATATATATTGTAGTATTATGTCCTCACCTGAAAAATTAAGTATGGCATTATTTAAATTTTTTTTAAAATGCATACTATATTTTTCCATACCAACAGATAGACCATTTATTTTTCAAAATGGATAAAAATTCCTTGTAGATGTAAAATCTTGATTTCTCCTTACTAAGCAACTCAAAATCCACATGTTCTCTTCTACATATTTTCTCATTAGAGCTGAAAAAATGTTTTATAAACCATAGTGGGTCAGTGTTTATTCCCATGGAGTAGCTGATGAGAAAGGCCCTTGGGAAAGCATTCATTGTCCCTTCTAGCCTCTCCTTGCTTAGCCAACATTTTTCTAGACACCACTGTGACCATACCCGCATGTCCCTTAAGTAAAAGTCAACCATTTGGGCTAACTCTTCATTTTAAAGGTGTCTGTGTGACGAATTATAGCACACTTTGATAAATGAAAGAGCCTCTGACCCAGGAAAATGTGAATAATCGTCAACCCCCTCGCCCCCAAGATTTAGCCATCATCAGATCAATAACTAATTGAGAACCCTTAGATTAAAATCCAAATAGCTGGAAGTTGGCTGGCATTTGCAGGAGGACTTATGTTTATACCCACTCCTTCCTCTAACACATACTCTGGCACATTGTTTTAAATAGTTAGATCAGAGGAATAGAACATTGAAAATGAGGGCAGGGTTCAAATATTGATGAAAGTCTTACAAAAGCTGGCAACATATACAATTGCCCTTTGTATGCTTTTACCTGTGTAGGTGCGTACACATATGTATTCACATGCCAAGCATATTCATATATCTAGAGTTGGATAAAAAAGCATTGACTATCAGGAAATCAGATTTTTATTCTCTCCATGTAGTGATTCTTCTACAGCTTACAAAACAGTTTCATATCTGTTGCCTTATTTGATCCTCATGTCAGCCTATGAGCTAGGCAGACCAGCTATTGTTCCCATTTCACAGATAGAGAATGGAGCTTGGAGGCAAGTTATTCACCCAGACCATGTAGTGGCAAAACTAAGAGTAGAGGCTAATTGTCTTTTTTCAGACCTTGAATTATTTCTTGACTGTAAGATGTTTTGTTTTTTGTTTTTTTACTCAACCTGAAGGAAGATGCATTAGATACATGGTTGGCACTTTTAAATTATTTCATGAAAACCAAGTCCCTGCTAGATTTGCTGATCAGCAACAATTGCACATCATTTATCCATGATCATTTATTTGTTCCCCAACTTAAAAAATATCTTGGCTGGATGTGATATGTAGAAAAGGAAGGAGAGAAAAACATCATGAAAAGCCACCCCACATTAAATAACTTGAGAAATCTGTTTTCTAACTCATTTTTGTAACTAATATTTAAGATTTAGGAGTTTTGTTTGTTAGCCAGAAATAACCTTTTACTACTTTATACATTAATTCTTAGTGATATCATACATTAGTTCATTAGATCTATCTAAAATATTTGTTTTGCATTCCTTATAAATAATTTGTGGGCGCACAGACATTGCAGAATCAGGCTTGGTATTACTACACATTATTTATGACCATATTCTTCAAATATATTCTAACCTGGAAATTGTGTGTAGATTTCACATTTACATAACTAATATATGCATTGTCTCTGCCACACAGTAAGAAATGCTTACCTGACAGGCTGTGACCTGCATAGTGTAACAGGCACTATTCCTAATTTGTCAAAGATTCAGAGCATAAATTATGGTTTTCTTTTCAGACTACTTACTATTCAGTGCCATTTTGTTTGAAATAGAAAAGATATCCAGCAACTTCAGGTGAAATTTGAGATTTCTCCTCATTCATATTTTGGCTTTGTTATCAATCAGGATGGTTAAGCTGGACATAATTTAGAATAATTCTCATATGTCCTTGAAATAACCTTTCTCTTAACCCCAAGCTGAATCAAATAATTCTTATTATATGTTCTTGAAATAACCTTTTTCTTAACCCCAAACTTTTGTAAAATTGTCAATAAACAAATACAAGTCTCAAAGATAAGATATGAACCCTTTAAAAATATTCCTATGATAGGAAATGTCTCCCCCTACAAAAAGGGGACGTAAATGGGTGTGTGTGATAGACTCTCTCCCTCGGCAGGAGTGAAGCTCATTATGTGATGGAGATCTCCTTTCCGATTACACATTATTTGAAGATCTTAAACACAGAACTCAGAGATTCTCACTGGTTTTCAGAGCCTTGAGATATTTTTGGGTGCAATTTTCATTTTTTATAATTTTGTTCACCTTTTAAAATAGCTAATGAACCCCAATTTCTAAAGCATTTTCTGTAACTGCATCTGTTGCTAGGAGAGGAGCAGAAGAAAAAAAATGACAGCATCCTAAGATCTATAACCTTGACAGTTCCTGTTATCCTGGAAATGTAAGACTCAAGGTTGTCATCAAGTCTCATACAGATCTTCACCCATTAAAATGAGCAGAAGTGCCTGCAAATTTTTATATGTCTCTAAGTTTCTTCCAGCCTTAGAAGCCAGATATCGAGCTGCAATCTCTAAGCAATTTGAAAGCAAGGCTTACGTATCTATTCCCCATAGAACATAGCATGAAGCTTTTTTACTTAGAGGGTGCCAAAGAGTATTTCTTGAACCAACCAGGGGAATGGTAGGCAAAATCATGGACTTAGTCTTATAAATTTTCAATTATCATCACTTCGTTCAGGTCTTTTATTATATAACTAGAGGCCCAAAGCATGGATTTGTGCACCAGTGGGGTTCCTTAGTCTGGCCTGCGCCCTCTCGCATGCAGGACCTATCGGGGGATGTCAAAGAGCTGGTTTCAGCCTGATACCCACAGGCCAGGCCAAGGGACCCCACCGGTGCACGAATCTGTGCACTGAGCCTCTAGTATGCATATAAGATCTTTGATTAATCTCTTCCCGCCCTCTCCCCAGCCCCCTTCCCTCCTAGATTCATAAGTCTGTTCCATGTTTCCATGCCTGTGGTTTCCGCTCCTGTGTTGAGCGTCTGCCCCCTGGTGGTCAGTGTGCATCATAGCTATCGGCCGGTTGGCCAGTTGGCCAGTCGCTTAGGCTTTTATATATATAGATACTGTGTTAATCACCTGATCCACCAACCTATAAGCGTTTATTACATAAAAAAAGAACATTAAGTATATTAATGAAGAAACATTAAGTGAAGGTGTGAATTAAATAAGAAAGAGTTAATATGTATTTAAAAGTACTAGATGTATTAAACATCATTGTGAGTACATTGGTATGAACAAAAGATAAATGCCTTTATTGAAATGGCAGGTGAAAAACAAAAATTGGAAATGTGTTTATAAAATATGAGTTTGAGTAGGAATGAAGATGCAGTATTTTAGTACTGCAATCATAAAGCTGGGAAGTATTTTAGGGGAAAAGTGAGCTTATTCTTGACTCATAAGAGAGACTCAAAACTTTGGTTTTTATTTACCTACTAGAGGCCTGTTGCATGAAATTCGTGCAAGGGGGTGTGTGTCCCTCAGCCCAGCCTGCACCCTCTCCAATCTGGGACCCCTCAAAGGATGTCCGACTGCCCGTTTAGGCCCGATCCCGGTAGGATTGGGCCTAAACGGGCAGTTGATCATCTCTCTCACAATCCAGGACTGCTGGCTCCCAACTGCTTGCCTGCTTGCCTTCCTGATTGCCCCAAACTGCTTCTGCCTGCCAGCCTGATCACCCCCTAACCACTCCCCTGCCAGCCTGAGTGATGCCTAACTGCTCCCGTGCCAGCCTGTTTGCCCCTAACTGCCCTTCCCTGAAGGCCTGGTCACCCCTAACTGCCCTCCCCTGCAGGCCTGATCCACCCCAACTGCCCTTCCCTGCAGGCCTGGTCACCCCCAACTTCCCTCCTCTGCCGGCCTGCCCTCCCCTGCTGGCCATCTTGTGACGGCCATCTTGTGTCTACATGGGGGCAGCCATCTTGTGTTGGAGTGATGGTCAATTTGCATATTACTCTTTTATTAGATAGGATGTGGGTAATTCCAAATTTAAATTCACTTAAAAATAAAGCCTGGGAATGTTCATCCTATGTAGTGATTGGAAATATGAAAATAACGCCTTATAGGAGACCTTGTGAAACAAATGCTGTTGGTTTACTTCATTTCAAAAAGTGCCAGCATTCTTAAAATAGTTTTATATTGTGACCTTGATTACTTTGGAGGCTTTGTCTCTGTTTTAGTTGGTAAAACAAGAATTACAAGAATTCTTGTATCTACATTTTATATGAAAGGTACACTTTTTAAATCCCTGCTTGGATATTTCAGATGTCATTATATACTTATCCCTGAAGGCAATCTAAGCCTTTAAATGGGACTGGCACTCTGATTTCATAAGGAGACTTGCAATTATATTGGTACTTAGAAGCCTAGTTTATTTTCCTAGGGATTTAATGCACAGTGCTAACATTATTTTTTACTGCTAAGCAAAATGCTTCTCCAAATATCACATTTGGGTATCTTGAATTTATGTGACTTTTATAATGTGTCTATATTTAAATTAACTTAAATTCTTGTGAACCTTGGTCTAAAACTAAATCCTATAAGTGAAAATCCAAATTTATAGGAAAAGACCAATTGAAGGATTGTCCTAAAATAGTAGTTTTTTAACTAGCAATCTCCTTTTGTTCACTTAATACTTGAATGCCCTCATATTTTCAGGAATGTATGCATAGCCTATGTTATAAGGCAAATATCAATTTTATTTTTGTTTATTTGCTCATATCTTAATTGTATGTTGTTACTGGAAATGATAATTTTAGCACATAATAATTTTTGAATATTTTTTTCTCTACAAAATTTTTGAGAATGTGTGGCTGAATTTGGTAAATTGTTTCTGTTATTTCTTTTCCCCCTGAATTTGTGAAAATTACTGATCTCTCATATTGCTCTTGCCTTTGTATTCTTAATGTCATATGCTGACAACTTTCTCTCTAAACTGCAAATGTGGACTAAAAGGAAACCTGATTTGTATTTACTTTGTTTCTCATTCATTCAGTAAAATCAGCTGATATGTATTGACCACCTACTATGTGCCATGGATTATGCCAAGCCCCAGAAATATGCATTGGTGAATAAACAGAAGTGGTCCCTGCCATAGAACCTGTATTTTTATTGTTATTATTATAATTATTGTGGCTAACATAACTGAGAGCTTATTGTATACCAGGCTCAGTGTTTTATATGAATAATTTCTTTAAATCTTCACCACAACTCTATGAGATAGGTACTATTATTGGTGAGGCATAGAGCAATTAAGTCATTTATTTATGTGATACTAGAGGCCCAGTGCATGAATTTGTGCACCAGTGGGGTCCCTCAGCGGGACTGGGCCGAAATTGGCTCTCTGACATCCTCCAAGGGGTCCCAGATTGTGAGAGGGTGCAGGCCAGGCCGAGGGACCCCACAGGTGCATGATCAGAGCTAGAGAGGGACGTGGGATGTTGGCCAGCCGGGGAGGGACCATGGTAGGGCTCCAGGGCATATCCGGCCTGTCTTGTTCAGTCCCAATCGGCTGGACTCCAGCAGTAAGCTAATCTACTGGTAGGAGCGTCTGCCCCCTGGTGGTCAGTGCACATCATAGTGAGCGGTTGAGTGGCCTTTAGCATATCATTAGCATATCACGCTTTGATTGGTTGAACAGCCAACTGGTTGACTGGACACTTAGCATATTAGGCTTTTATTATATAGGATACCCCAATAAGTAATCACATTTAAACTAAGGTGTTCATATACCAGAGCTCATGATCTTGATCACTGTACTATACTTCCCACAAATAACATAATTATAATTATGACAAATGACATGGAGAAGTGAAAGCTATAATGAACAGATACAACAAGGAATTTGATTTAGTCTAGAAGATAATGAAGGCCTCTCTGAGGAAGACATTTAAGATGAGACCTCAGGGATGACTAGGAGTTGCTCTGTGGAAGAGAATTCCCCCCAAAATAATTGCACAGCATATGCAAATGTCCTGAGGTAGGAAATGGTTGGGTTGTTAGAACTGAAAGCAGGCCTTAGGCTGTAAATGTGATAGGTGGATGAAGGAATAATGATAGAGCAGCATGTATTATGGAGCACTGGTCTCTCCGCAGAGGCACAATTTGATGAACAATAGAAATTTGCCGTTGTTCTAAATATAGTTGCTTCCTATATAACCAGATCTACTGATAAAAATACGTATTATTAGTAGACAGTGCATGATTCGAAAAGGAATATCCTTAGCTATGTGATTCCCTGGGTGTTTCCCACTTCAGGATGAAGGAAACTGGAGGTACAAAGTATTTGAATCTATAAACCAGTTACTTAAGGTGGATAATTCTGACATGATTTTAGTTTGTTATTACTATTAAGGTTGTAACCCATGGATGTTTTTATTGCTCTTGTAAATTGCAACTCGGTTGCTAGGTGTGGTGGTCATGGCAGCCTATGACACGTGAAAGGCAAGTAGAAAGAGGGGATAGGTCTGCCACTAATGCTCAGAAAGCGGACCCTATGACAGAGAATGGCTAGAGGCTCTGGACCTGACAGGGGAGAGTGCAGGCCAGGGGACACTGACATTGGAGTTTTTCTTAATTGGAGCCCAGTGACAAATCTGGACAGCCAACACTGGGAACCTAGAAAGAGAGGGTGTTTTTGTCTGGAGCTCTAGTTGTGGGTGACTATGATATAAACTTCTTGAGGGCACAAAACATTTTTTGTTCACTGCTTTATCCCCAGCGCCCAGAATAGTGCCTGGCATTATAACCAGGAGGTCTTGGGAGCAGGTACCTAGGTAGAAGTCTGAAGTCCGCTGAGACAATGGGGAAGGGAGAAAGGAGCTCCCTAGGGATGTTCATGTGGGGAAAGGGTCCCAGATCTGCCTGGCAATGAATGGAGATAGAGACCAACATAGCGTCTCAAGAATCATGGTTGATCCCCAAGATCCACATTTGAAGAGGCAGCTAAGTTCTATATCTCCCTGGATGACAGGACTAACATAATGTCCTTTGTCCTTCCTGACTCTAGGATTGGTTTAAGAACAGAGAGAAGATTGACCTTATGGGTGCCAGGATGACTGTAAGCCACCAAGCCATATTCCTGGGAATCATTTAGGACCTGTTATTGCCCCTGTTTCACACATGAATAAACTGCAACTTGAGGAGGTGATTTAATTTGCCCAAGGCCAATACTATTAAATGGTAGCTAAATTTAAACCCAGTTGTGGTTACCAAACTCATGCTCTTAATCACAACACTTTGTTGCTTCTTAAACTACATCCTCGCTTTCCAGTAGCTATCGGAACAAGACTGTAAGCTAGCTACTAAGGGCATCGCAGAGAGGTATATCCGACAGCAGTGCTGGTTTGGAATTGGTCCTGCAGAGGCAGGGAATAGTGTGGTCCAGGGCTGGGCGATCAGAGATGTCCTCACCCGGGAACTGGAAAGGCTGACTAGGGGCACAAATCACAGTGCTTGTAGAGGCTACACACAAAGATTCTCTATCTGCGACTTATTAGCATAATTAATGATTTGTTGTTTTCTCCCAAATGAAAATTAGTTTGTCAGATGTAGTCATTGAGGAAGCTAATTACACATAGCCGCACAGGGCCTGCCCCAGGCAAAATGGAATGTCTTTGGCTTTGATTTGTTGCCTCCTTTCTTGGCAGCATTTCCTTCCCTTCACAATTCCTTTATAGACCCTCACATGCCCAGGATTTTTATGCTGCCCTTATCTTTTCCTTCCAGAAGAAAATTGATGTAATAAATGAGTTCATAATAGGGTTGGTTGGTAATTTAATAAATTATACTGCCTGGAAATTTTTGTGTTTACAAAAGGGGTCTTGCTAAATGTGACATGGTGTCCTGGATCGGATCCTTATGGGGCAGGGGGAGGACATGATCTGAAACATGGTAAAATCTGAGTGTTAATTTCTTAGTATTGATACACGTACCATGGTTGTGTGAAGAGTTATCATTAGGGGAAGCTGAGTGAAGGGTGTGCGGGAATGCTCTTGTGCTGTCTTGGCAACTTTTCTGTTAAATCTAAAATCATCCCCAAATAAAACATTTAAAGTAGCAAAAGGACCTTAAAAAGAGATCAGTTACTTTTCAAAGGAATAAATCTCTAATTAAGAATTGCAGGCATGTGGGTCACACCATATAGGTATGTAAGGATGACTCTGTAGCTATATACCCGTTTACTTTCTACAAACTCTTCGCATATTTAACCAGTGAATATTTCTGTTTTGTAAATTTTGGATGATATGAATTTGTATTCATGGTAAGAAGATTGTATCTATTCTTCTCACTGCTATAAATAATGCTGAAAGACAAAAAACAAAAACAAAAAAAACAGGCTGAGATTTAAATTTGCAAACCCAGAAACACACAGCCAATTTTTTTTTTCCTTTTTAGGGAAGGGTGATTGATTCCAGAAATCTGAATTAGGCAAATATTAATTGATGTGCTAGGAGATGAGTAACTTAGAAAAAACAAGATCACTAAATTGCTACTGTTTTAAAAGATCAGAAGGAAAACAGATTCACTGGGCTTTTAAATACTCACATAGGGTTTGTTCTTTAATGGCAACCTGGAAATCAGTGGTCTTTATAACTTAATTTAAGGAATAAATGCTTGAGTATATACATTCAGTTCAGTGTTCCAAAAGAATTTACTGTGTATAACTCCAGGAACATTAAAATTAGATAAAGAGTTTAGAAACATGATTTTCCTCTTGGAAAAGGTAGACCAACTAGTTGGCACTGTGTCAGACTGAGAGACAATAGAAGCTTGTTCTATTATTTATACAAATTGACTAGTTTGGCAGTTGCTACAGCAATGAGCCATAATGAACTACCGAAAAATGAAAATGTGATTTCTTTAGCATTATACAAAAATGGAATATTCGCAGGCGGAGAATGACATTATAAGAGCCCAAGCTTTGTCAAATGGCATTCCTTGTTGCTACTTGATTCACAATGTAATTCAAACAGTGTATGTTTTCTGGGGAAAAATTGTAAAGATGGGCCATCATTTTTATGCTATTAGTCATGGTCTGTGCCTTGTAATTCCAAAGGAATTTTAAAATATTCATTTTCCATGACTGACTTTTCACTTTTAACTCACTGTTTCTCTGCCTTTGTTTGCAATAAAGGCTTTCTTTTAGCTACATTCCTGAAATTGGATGATTTGTTCATGTCTTCCCAGCAAAAGGGAGAAAAAAAAATCATGAAGCATATAATCCAACTCTAAAATGCCTAATTTTATGATTAATTGACTCAATCTCCTTTGCTCTGTTAGTGAATCCCTGGTCTTAGTGATAAATTCTTGACTTTGAATGTTTATACCTTATATTTTCATCAACTTCCCATTTATCCACAGTGGGTTTTCTCTAATAATATTGTGTGGAATTCCAGGAAAGATCTTTTTAACAAAAACCTTTCAACTTTCCCAGCCCCAAGGGCTTGTTAGTCATAGAGTGAACTCACAAAAAAATATGAGTCAGGCAAAACAACTTTCCTGAAGCGGAGACTTAGCTTGAGCCGGCAGGGACCATTTATGCAGATGTCTACTGCCGAATGTGTGTGTCGGGATCTTTTCTCCTTTGCCCAAAGCAATGCAGGAAGCTGGTTATGACTGATCCACAGAAATTGACTTCAATAGGAAATGCTCTTGGCATTAGGGGGTATTATATATAATTAAACTGCTAGGCATGAGCCAAATTTGAAATATTTTTTCATAGTATAAATGTGGTATTCAATGTGGTAAACAGAAGTTTCGGTGCAAATACTGTAGTTTCGATATGGGCTGAGTTCTTACAAACCTATTATAGACCAGTGATTCTCAACCAGGGACAATTTTGCCTATATTCCCAGGGAACATTTGACAGTGTCTGGAGACATTTTTTGTTGTCATACCTGACATCTAGTAGAGACCAGGGATGCTGCTAAACATTCTGTAAAGCACAAGACAGCCCCCGACACCAAAGAATTATCCAGCTCAAATATCATTAGTGCTGAGGATGAGAAATCCTTCCTATACACCAGCTTGTGAATGACTAGACCAGAACCAACTCTGAACATGCTTTATGTCATACAACATCCCTTTAGAACTCAGGGGTCCTCAAACTTTTAAAACAGGGGGCCAGTTCACTGTCCCTCAGACTGTTGGAGGGCCGGACTATAGTTTTAAAAAAAAACTATGAACAAATTCCTATGCACACTGCACATATCTTATTTTGAAGTAAAAAAACAAAACGGCAAAAACACCCACATGTGGCCCACGGGCCGTAGTTTGAGGACGCCTGCTTTAGGTTAATAGGAGAATCCCACCTCACTGAAAATTACTTTTTATGTTTCTTTTTGTTGTTAGTGGGAGTTAAATATACATGTGATTCTTATCTACTAAGTACAGTGACAAATCATGGGGAAAGGCGGGGCAATCCCCATGAAGGACCAACAGAATAAACTGTAATTTTCACTAACGGGTTTTTGGTTGGAGAAAGAAGGACTAAAACAACTTGCTGATAGTGGTGGTTGTCACCAGTTGGAAGATGTTGCCAAGAGGGAGGAAGAAGCATTCTGAGTCACAAGCATTCTGGGAAACAAGTAATAGTGGTATATCTGTTCAGACCAGTCATGTTCAAGCCTGACTACAAGTAGAATCTTGCGTGCCCGAGCCCCATGCCCAGAGATCCTGAATAAACTGACTGAGACTGGGGCCTGTCACACTGTCTATTTTTAGAATTTGCCTTTTAAACACCCTTAACACAACACATATTATCTATCTGGCAAAAAGGTTACTTGTCCTGCCACTCTTGTTGCCTGTTTCCATCCCACATTCCCATGTCTTTCCCTGAAAATGCACCTGCCTGAGTGTTATACTTGGTGGGAAGTTTCACATTCCTCATGTGTCCACTGTCTGTTTTTTATTAGCTAGTAAATGGTTCTTATTAGACTTGTGCTGAAACTTGTGCTATTCTAAAATCGGGCTCACTAGTGACAGAACTGGTGATATCATCAAGAATCCCACCTGGACAATCTCTCTAGCAGCACAGCAGCCCTGGAAGCAATATGAAGATCAGTCCGAGTATGCTTCTGTATTAACCCACGGGAGTGTGTTTCTAGGTGAGGAGTGTACAGAAAAAAAATCAGCTTTCATCTAGACAACATCCTAAGCATTTGGCCTGGTTATTTCAATACTGTAATTTATTTAAAAACAAAAAGGCACACATAACTGCTTTTGCATGTACTTGTAAAAGTTGTAGTTTTGCCTGCAGAGGGCCAAAGTGTTATGCTATAAATATGCTAGATAGTTTAAGGGGACTTTCAATTAATCATTACATCAATAATTTAATGTGTTTTCTTTCATCTAAATGCACCCTTAGGCAGGTAAGAGAAGCACTACTTACACAAAAGAAAAATTACTCTCTCTTTGTGCTTAAAGTTGCATGAGATGCAGAAATTAAACTTTGGTTTAATTGAAATTTGGTTGCAGTTTGAGGCCACCTACTACATTCTTTTTAATAAAGCATTGAAGAATGGCAGCATTTCAAAAAAAATACTAAGTTAGCTCTGTTTTCTGGATATTTCAAGCCTTAAAACACTTCTCTTTGTCTATTTTAACTTTAACCTCAATAAAAAAGAGGTATACCCAATTCACACCTTAATAATGATTATGTGTCTTTAATAATGTCCTTAATAATGACATATGTCTATCTACCATTAGGTTATTTGCAACCTTCTAGAATATATTTCAATTTATTTTTTTAGTAACGGTTTCATTGAGATACTTACATACCATAAAATTTGCCCCTAAGTATACAATTCAGTGGTGTTTAGAAAATTTAGAGTTGTGCAGTCATCACCAAAATGTCAGAATATTTTCATCACCCCAGAAAGACATCCTGTGCCCATTAGTAGTCACCTCCCATTTCCCTGTCCCCTGACAATGACTAATCTACTTCTTGTCTCCATGGATTTTCCTATTCTGGACATTTCATATAAGTGGAATCATACAACATGTAGGCTTTTGTAACTGGCTTTTTAAACTTAGCATGTTTTCAAGGTTCATTCTCGAAAGGTTCATGTTATAGCATGAACAGTACTTCATTCCTACTTATGGCTGCATGATATTCCGTTGTATGGATGTACTACAATTTAGCCATCCATGGAGGGACTTTTGCGTTCTTCCACTTTTGCCTGTTATGAATAACGCTGCTAGCAACACTTGTGTTTATGTTTTTTTCTGTGAGCATGTGTTTTCAGTTCTCCAGGGTATATACTTGAAAGTGGAATTGCTGGGTCATACAGAAACTCTGTGTTTTGTGTACTCACAACTGTAATCCTTCTGTAGCCCTACCCTGTATTAATTGACCATATAGGCATGCGTTTGTTTCTGGCTCCCTATTCTGCTCCATTGATCTATGTGTCTGTTTTCATGTTGTTTTGGTTAGAATAACCTTGTAGTATGGTTTGATATCAGGTAGTGTTATACCTCCAACTTTTTTCCTCTTTCTCCAGATTGCTGTGGCTATTCAGAGTCTTTTGTGGATTATTTGCTCTAGTTCTGTGAAAGGCGCCATTGGTATCTTGATAGAGATTGCATTGAATCTATAGATTGCTTGGGGATGATTTGGACATTTTAGTGATGTTAATTCTTCTATCTATGAACACATTATATGCTCCCACCTATTTGTATCTTCTTCATTTTCTTTCTTCAGTGTCTTTTAATGTTCTTAGTATAGGTCTTTTATATCCTTGGTTAAATTTATTCCTAGGTATTTTATTATATTTTTACGTAATTGTACTAGTAAGTGGGATTGTTTTCTTCATTTCCCTTTTTGATAGTTCATCATTGGAGTATAAAAATGCAACTGATTTCTAGATATCTATTTTGTATCCTGTTACTTTACTGAATTCATTGATCAGTTCTTATAAGTTTCTTGGTGCAATCCTTAGAGGACTCTATAAATAGTATCATTTCATCCACAAATAAGTACAGTTTTATTTCTTCCTTTCCAATTTGGATGCCTTTTATTTCTTCTTTTTGTCTGATTGCTGTGGCTAGGATTTTTAGAACTATGTTGAATAAGAATGGTGAAAATGAACATCTCTATCTTGTTCCTGATCTTAAAGAAAACTTTTAGTTTTTGCCCATTAAATATGATGTTGGCTCTGGGTTTTTCATTTATAGCCTTTATTATGTTGAGGTATATTTTCTCTATTCCCACTTTGCTAAGAGTTGATTTTATCATAAATGAGTGCTAGATTTTATCAAATGCTTTTTCTACATTCATTTATATGATTGTGATTTTTATCCTTTGTTTATGTGGTGTATCACATGTATTTATTTGTGGATATATACTGAGCTTGCATCCCAGGAATAAAACCCACTTAATCATGATGTATGATCTTTTTACTGTATTGCTACATTCAGTTTGCTAATATTTTTTGAGGACTTTTGCATCTTGCAAGGACATTTTTAAATAAATGGGAAAAATAAATTTATATCCCTACTCAATGCCTTTATACTAAAATAAAGTCCAGATGAATATAAAAACTTCCCAAAAATGCATGTAAATATCTATTTAACTGAATTTAGAATGGGAAAGAGTTTCTAAGCATGAAAACCCTAGAAAATTTTAGAAGAAAATTATCTCTCAATAAAGTTTTTTTTGGGGGGGAGGGAAATAAAAGATATGGTGAAAGACTTACATAATTATTTAAAATATTAAAAATAAAAAATTTAACTAATATAATAAAGAAAAGATGATATAGCTATATAGTAGAATATTATTTACCCTTTAAAAATCTTGTAATATAAAACAATATAAAGATTTAATGCAACATTTATTAAAATACCGGTGACATTCTTGTTAGAATTAGTACAACTAATCATACAATTTATATGGAACCTCAAAAGATCCCGAATAGCTACAGAAATTTTGTGGAAGAACAATGTAGTAGGTATCATGCTCCCTGATATCAAAGTATAGTATAAATCTACAGTAATCAAAATAGTATGTTACTGGCATAAAAACAGATATGTAGATCAATGGAATGGGATGGGATGGGATGGGATGGGATGGGATGGAATGGGATGGGATGGGATGGGATGGGATGGGATGGGATGGGATGTAATGAATAGAATAGAATAGAATAGAATAGAATAGAATAGAATAGAATAGAATAGAATAATAGAGTGCTCAGAAATAAATGCTCACTTTTAGGTCAATTAATCTACAAAGGAGTCAAGGATATACAATGGAATAAAGACTGTCTCTTTAATAAGAGGTGTTTGGAACACTGGATAGATGCATGCAAAAAAACAACAAAATTGGACGATTATCTTACACCATAGACAAAAACAAACTCAAAATGGAATAAAGATTTAAATGTAAGACCTGAAACCATAAAACTCTTAGTAGAAAACATAGGGAATAAATTATTTGGCATTGTTCTTACCAATATTGTTTTGGATATATCTCCTTGGGAAAGGGAAACAAAAGAGAAAATAAACAAATAGGGCTACAACAAACTAAAATGTTTTTGCATAACAAAGGAAACCATAAACAAAGCAAAAAGACAACTACTGAATGTAGGAAGATAATTCCCAAATGACACATCTCACAAAGAGTTAGTATCCAAAGCATATAAGAAACTTATACAATTTAACACCAAAAAAATCCCAAACAAACAATCTGATTAAAAAATTGGCAGAGGACCTTAGTATGTAGACATTTCTCCAAAGAAGAGACATATTGGATGTATACTGTCCAGTCTCAGAGGGAAGGCGGGGGAGGGTGGGTGCGTGCAAAAAGATCAGCCAAAGAACTTGTATGCATATATGTATAACCCATGGACACAAACAATAGGGTGGTGAAGGCCTGCAGTGGGGGTCAATGGCAGGCTAGAAGAGGGCAATGGGGGGAAAGGAGGACATATGTAATACTTTCAATAAGAAAGTTTTTTTTTTTAAGTACAGTAATTTGCAGATGAAAAGGAAGCAAGAATCTTTGCAAGTGAATTGATTCCCTTGAAGATCAAATTTACCAAATTCAAACCACCTCTCTCTTTCCCCATTTCCCACATATTTAGTAACATTTCCTGGAGGGTCTCTTGGCATAGGCATGCTGATACTAAACTAGATTAACATCAGATTGCTGATTAATGAATATCCTTCCAACTGTGAACGGACAAAGCACAGTAACATACCAGACCTCACTTGTAAAGCAGGAAAGAAAGGCAGGAAAAGAAACCCAGCATTGCCCTTAATTTAAAAATTATTCTTTAGGTAAATCTGTGAACATTTCATAAAATAAACAATACACTTGGGTAGGCATTGTAACAACTATATCAAAACCACTTTGTATTTCTTTTTTTGGAAACTGGATATCCATATGGCACATTTGAAGCAAAATATGCACCTCAAAATATAGTTTTGATTTTTCTCATATGTTCAAGTCATTATAATAGGTGCCTTATGGGAGATAATGTTTTTTAATTAACTATTCCTACTATTCCAGAAGCTTGAAATCTATTTAGGTAGACTGTATCTGAAGAGTAAATATTCATATATTTAAATAATAATTATTATTATCCATATTGTCATACAGGGAATATGAAGCCTAGAGTGATTAAAGGAGTTGTGCAAAAGTCAGATAGCTCATAAGTGGCAGCTCACTATGTTCAAACGTTGGTACTTCTGACTCCAGAGACTCAGAGCTCAGCACTTGCTACAATACACACTCAATTATTAAATGGCTTGGGCAGACAGTTGCTCTAGGAGTTCAGTTAAAATTAAAATGTGGCATATTCTTTAAAACTCATAACAAGCCCTAGCCAGTTTGGCTCATTGGATAGGGCATCGGCCTCTGAACAGAATTTCCGGGGTTCAATTCCAGTCAAAGACACGTACTTTGGTTGCAGGCTGGATCCCCAACCTTGGTCAGGGTACATGTGGGAGGCAACCAAATGATGTGTCTTTCTTACATCGATGTTTCTCTCCCCCTCCCTTCCACTCTCTCTAAAAATCAGTGGGAAATATCCTCGTGTGAGGATTAACAACAACAACAAAAAGTCATAACAACAAAGTCTATTTTAAGCTCTGAATATAGTGATCATAATGAATTTTCTTTATTTGGTAGAATCTTTAGAGCTTTTCAAATGATAGATTATAATAGCCCAAGGGGATTTTAAAATTACTTATTTAATAGGGATTCTTGTTGCCAGATTTGCTCTAGAAATCTATGCATCTCCCAAGAAGTTGATAAGTACTTATTAGAAGCTTGTTTAAGAAATTTGGTCTACTCTCCAGAACAATGAACAATGAGGATATTTTTAAAACTCTTCTGAAAAATTACTGCTAATTATGGAAAATTCAGTGCAAGTTATTAGCACCACAAATTTGATAGACCTCCCCCAAAAGAGAGCTATAAATTATATAAAATAACAATTCTGAAATTAAATAAGGCCTGTTACTATATATCATAACTGTACATTTTCATTTTTATAAGAAAAGAAAAATATATTATGGGTTAAATATTGAAGGACATGACCTCTAGTCTTTCAACTCTTAGTTACTGTGTTTTTAGGAAATTTTAATATATTTTTAAATATTTATATTTAAATGTATATACATATATTTATATTTAAACTATGTATTTATTTAAATATGCACATATTTAAATGGGGATCAAGCCTGCAACCCGGGCATGTGCCCCAACTGGGAATCGAACCATGACCTCCTAGTTCATAGGTCGATGCTCGACCACTGAGCCATACTGCCAAGCAATACATTTTATTTTCAATATTCATATTTATAGGCCCCTAAAATTCCTAATGATGCATCTCCTGTAGAGTTGGGCATTTTTATCTTTAAATCTGAGGATTTAAAAGGTTGGTAAAGAAAATGCTGCACAACAGGGGATGATGGTGAGGGCATGATGGGGGGGCGGTGGGGGGGCAATGTGGGAATAAGGACACATGTAATACCTTAATCAATAAAAAGAAAAGAAAAGAAAATGCTGCACGTGATGATTATCTTTCAATATGCTCATTGTTTCCCCATGGAGATTGGGCAGTGGTGTGGCTGAGATTGGCATTCGGTGCTCTTGTATTTGTTAGAGAACAGAAGAGATGTGAGGGATCTTGCAGGCTGTTGGAGAAACTGTGACACAGGGACTGAAGTGAGCTGATTAGAAGTTGAGGGACTGATTGAGAACCGTGGAAGAAGGGATCAAGGGAAATGGTATTTTTAAAGATTAATTTCAGGGAGCTGCTGGCCAAGTGACCAAGGTTCCAACTGGAAACAGGAAAGTAGTTTGTCCTAAAGAAGTTAAATAAAAGTGCTTAACTATGGACTAAAGGATTGGATTAGAGAGCACAAGCCAGAGAAGGTAGGAATTTGACTATCAGACCCATAAAGCAGGCTGTCCCCCTGGAAAGAGATTAAAGGCTACCATCAAATTTATGAATCGGATCAATGACGATTTAATGTGATGGTTAAACACAAGGATTCTACACTCTGTGTGGGTTTGGATCCTGACTTTACCATCAGTTGTCTGATATTAGGTAAATCACACAATAGTTCTGTGTCCCAGGAAAATGGGCATAATGGTATCTAACTTGGAGGGCTGTTGTTAATATATGTGGAGACCTTACAACAGTGCCTGGCAGGGAGTAAATTTCAATTCATCAAAGAAGTGTTATAATAATAACAACAATACATAAGGTTTATATATTCATATAGCAGTCACATTATTACTACTCCTTTGGATTTTCCCATGCAGAGGATTTCAGATAATGACATTGAGCACATGGTATGCTCTGCAAATCAGTTTCTAACTCCTGAGCCTTTTCTTTGAATGCTAAATAATGAGAACATGTAAAGGCCCGGTGCTCTGGTTGAATTGATGAAGCCTGCAGCACTCCCTGCTGCCCCTCCCCTGACTCCCAGGGAGACCCCAGGGCGCCACTATGGAACACATTTTGAAAACTACTACTGATGCAGAGGAAAGAATCCAAGGCTTGAAATCAAAACCTGGAGTCAGGTTCTATCTGCCATTAACAGTTTGTGTGATACTGAGCAGGTCCTTGCTATGCCTCAGTTTCCTGATTCATGTGCTGTAAGAGTTATACTAGTTCAGTGGTTCTCAAACTCTGCCTCTCTAAAACCCTAAGAGTTCCAGAGAAGTGCACCAGGAAGTTGGGGGAATGGGTGATGGGGAGCATGCTGGATGAGGAAAAGGAACCTAACAACTTCAAAAGCGAGGACTCCTCTGCTTCATATATTGGAATTCCATAATATTTGTTTGAAGAATGAGAACCACTGCTAAAGAAATTTTAACTAGGTAATAAAAGTTCCTTTGGTTTCAATTATTCTCTAGTTCCTCAGAAATTTATTCATTGAACCAAAGTAGCATAAGAACATGAATGAAAGCAACAAATACTAAATATGAGGAACCTGAGTAATAGGGAAAGCAAGAAAGTGGACTATTCATAAGGTGCTGTGCATGACTGAGATATTTGAATATCTCTGATACCCAGGGAAAAGGCAAAACCTCTGCATTTTATCTAGATACTAGAGGCCCGGTGCACAAAATTTGTGCACAGGTGTGTGTGTCCCTCAGCCCAGCCTGCACCTTCTCCAATCTGGGACCCCTCGAGGGATGTCCGACTGCCCATTAGGATCGGGCCTAAACGGGCAGTCGGACATCCCTCTCACAATCCAGGACTGCTGGCTCCCAACTGCTCGCCTGCCTGCCTTCCTGATTGCCCCTAACTGCTTCTGCCTGCCAGCCTGATCAACCCCTAACCACTCCCCTGCCAGCCTGTTTGCCCTTAACTGCCCTCCCCTGCAGGCCTGGTCACCACTAACTGCCCTCCCCTGCAGGCCTGGTCCCCCCAACTGCTCTCCCCTGCAGGCCTGGGTCCCCCCCAACTCCCCTTCCCTGCAGGCCCGGTCGCCCCCAAATTCCCTCCTCTGCTGGCCTGGTCACCCCTAACTGCCCTCCCCTGCAGGCTTGATCACCCCCAACTGCCCTCCCTTGAAGGCCTGGTCCCTCCCAACTGTCCTCCCCTGCTGGCTTGATCGCCCCCAACTGCCCTCCCTTGCAGGCCTGGTCCCTCCCAACTGCCCTCCCCTGCTGGCCATCTTGTGGTGGCCATCGTGTGTCCACATGGGGCAGCCATCTTTGACCACATGGGGGCAGCCATCTTGTGTGTTAGAGTGATAGTCAATTTGCATGTTACTCTTTTATGGTGCACAGGTGGGGGCCAGCTGGTTTGCCCTGAAGGGTATTCCAGATCAGGATGGAGGTTCCTTGGGGCATGGGGTGGCCTGGGCAAGGGGCCTGTAGTGGTTTGCAGGCTGGCCACACCCCCTGGCAACCCAAGCGGAGGCCCTGGTATCTGGGATTTATTTATCTTCTATGATTGAAACTTTGTAGCCTTGAGTGGAGGCCTGGATCAGCCAACGTGTACAGAAAGCTTGGCTTTCTCCATTGCCGGGGAAACCCAAGCCTCCTGCTCTCTCCGTGGCCGCAGCCATCTTGGTTGGGTTAATTTGCATACTTGCTCCTGATTGACTGGTGGGTGTGGCTTGTGGGTGTAGTGGAGTGATGGTTAATTTGCATATTATTATTTTATTAGATAGGATTCTTGCCTTATTCTGTTCATGGGGAGCATAGACTGAACAATGACAATTAAGTTTGTGGATCAAGGAGAAATCTCTCTGTATAAAAGCCTAAGTGACTGAACGACGCTCAATGCTGGACCTGTCCCCTGGTGGTCAGTGCACTCCCATAGCGGGAGTGCCGCTCAGCCAGCTGACTGACTGGTGCCAGAGGCAGGGCTCATGGCTGGCAAGCACCACTTGGAACTGACTGGGCGCGAGCCCACGGCAGGCACAGAGGGGTTGGGATGAGCGGGAGCAGCAGGCAGGAGTGGCAGGCAACGTTGGACTGCCTGTTTCGGCCTGATATCCACAGGCCACGCCAAGGGACCCCACCAGTGCACGGATCCATGCACCGGGCCTCTAGTATTACAATAAGAATACTATACAGATACAATCAGAAGACAATTAAAAGGGACAATTATTTAAGCACTATACATTAGAGGACTTTTCTTGATGGTTAGTAGTTTCAGGAAATACGTCCCTTCCAAAGAAAATGTCAAATTAAAATTCTACATTTCTGATTGCTATGCTAACCGTTAGAAGTGTATGTGAGCTCAGAAGTTTCTGACTTGATTAAGATTTTAACAATGAAATGTTTTGAGGTAAATCGAGTTAACATATTCCCTCTGGATGTAAAGCCTATGATTGATTAGTGAGTCTGTAGGCCATGCTTATAGCTTGGATTGGTCCTATATTCAGTCCTCCTCAGTTTCAGCTTGCTAAGAGCAAAGCAAAACCCATACACATATGTGAATATAGACAGAGAGAGGTAGCATCTGTTTATCAGCAATTTTGATACTGATTAACATTGAACAACAAGGCTGATTACCCTTATCTCCTTCACATTTGGTGTTAGTTGAAGGCTGCCCACTGATTTTTCTCTCCAATTATATCTCCCTTCCACCATTCAGACTCACCATTGTGTGTGTGTGTGTGTGTGTGTGTGTGTGTGCACATGCGCACTAAAGTATAATATTTTAAGTGTCATTGCTGAAATATGTTAGCTTGGAGCAACTTCACCCATTAACACTTCAACCTGTATTAGTTTATCAGATTTCTTTCAGAGAGCTGGGTCCTAGGTGACTTGATACTGGTAACAGTAATAATTCAATGGGGGATAGATACCAGAAAAGTCAGCAGCATGGAGGAGGAAGGTATATCCACATGGAGACCATGAGCTCCCATTGGGCCCCACAAAGGACAAGATGTTGACTGAGTGGTGCACATATGGAGGGGAAATGCAGAGGCCAAACTTTGCCTTCTTGTGACCAAGCACAGTGCCTTGCACATAACCCATCTTCAGTAAATAATGGTTGAATCAAATTACTTTTGCCCTGGGGTATATTTGTCTAGAATAAAGTTGAGATTTAATGTTAATATATTTTAGTTAATTGCCCTAACCAGTTTGGCTCATTGGCTAGAGCATCGGCCTGCGGACTGAAGGGTCCCAGGTTCGATTCCAGTCAAGGGCATGTACCTTGGTTGCGGGCACATCCCCAGTAGGGGGTGTGCAGGAGGCAGCTGATCAATGTTTCTCTCTCATTGATGTTTCTAACTCTCTATCCCTCTCCCTTCCTTTCTATAAAAAATCAATAAAATATGTTTAAAAGTAAATATATTTTAGTTATTGAAAAGATCAGGTTTCTTAAAGCAACATGATTTTCTGTTTTAAATTTGTACATTTTATACCAGAAAAAAATCATTTTTAAGGAAAAACAGTTTGAATATAAAACATAAATAATTATTCCATTGTTAAGACAGTTCCTAGTATAGCCATTAAATAACACATCTGCTGCAAGGATATATATATATATATATATATATATATATATATATATATATTACCAATCAATATGCACAGCTCTGATTAGAGGAGGTAAAAGATATATATCTCCTTCAAATGGTGAATTAGACCCAGTAAATGTACATTTTATTTTGACAGATTTTGTAATTATGAAAGCTTCAAGTAGCCCTCTTTTAAAAAAATACTTTAAAATGTAATTCTTATCTCACCTCTCTGTATGTTATGGTGACTGTTGATTTCAGGACAAAAAGTGCATTAAGAGCATCTTTTTCCAGTGCTAGTATCATTATTGCTCCACAAAACATTTTCTCTCAAGGCTTGCTGAAGAAGAAATTTTAACAAGCATTTTTTCCATGCTTTTTCTTCTATCCAGGATTTGTTCACATCTGTGGTTTTCAAAGTAAGCCCATAAATGCTACAGTATTTTTACAAAGTATAACCAGAAGATAATTCATAACCCAGGTGTCTTGGTTTAAGCCTCACTCTATTGTTAATTTTTTTCATTGTTCAGATGCACTAATGTATTAAAAAATCATGTCCACACAATAATGAGGGTTTTTAAAAGTTAAAAAAATACATAAGTTATCACCAAACTTACTATAAGATTTAGATTAACCTTTTCCTTTTCATTTCCAGGGCTACAGCAACACACAGGGGCCAGATTATCTTCAAAGATGCTTTAGCCCAGCAGTTGTGTGAACAAGGAGGTAAGAATCTTTTACTTCTCCGTATTCATTGTGTCAAAATTATTTATGGTAGGTCCTACGTTCTATGTGCTAAGTAAGTATTTCATTAATAGTGCTTGATCATGATGCTTTAGAATTACTGACTCCTTCATACCATAATAATTATTTAGTAATTATTAATAAAGATCTATAGACTTTTGAAAATATTAAGTGTGAACTAAAAAAAAGAAAAAATTATTTTCCTTTCATAATTATTTTCTAATGAATTACAGTCAGTAATTATGCTTTATGATTGCCTCACATACATCCCAGCTCTCACCCATACCAAACTCTAACAGGTGCACATACATGTGTACACACATGCACATGTGCACATACATGCACACACATGCATACTCATGTACACTGAAGGGTGAAACCAGGACCCATGCCCTCACACAAAATTGATCCCTCTACCTCTTGAGCTTCCACCTGACTCTGTGTCTTCATGTAGCATTTCCCACTTCACATGTATTTTCTTCTGAAAAGTGATGGATGCCACCTTTGAGAGACCGAGCTCAAGTACAGGAACCAAGCCTCCGTGCTCTTTGGTTCCCCAGGACCTGGCATCGTACCTGACATGTGACAGCCACTCAGAAAATGTTGATAGAGTAAATACAAGTATTTCTCAGCCACACATTTCTTTCTGTATTTAAGCATCTTGACAATGGATATATCTGAGCCAGTTTTTATAAATTTCATGCCCTTTTCACCATCAGCTTAAGCATATTACCATTTTTTTGGCTTACAGATTTATATTTTGGGGAAATTTATTAATTTAGGAATTACATTATTGAGTTTAAAGGAAATTTCTACCCACTATCTCTCTGCTAAAGAAAATCTAATGGATTTAGAGAAAAAATGAGGAAAATTTTATTGGTTTTGGAAAAGCATTAGAAGATACCATTTATTATTTGTAGTAATATATGCATCATCAATATGGCTTTATCTAAGCAATATGATACTTGATGGTTATTACTGGCAAACTGCTGCTACTTTACATACATGGCTCTTGAATGAGAAAGCCCTATTCTAATTATAGTTTCAAATACATCATCAGTGTTCTTGGGTTAAACAGATATTAGTCTGTAACTTTTGAGAATGAAAAAATGTGATTGCCTTCATAGTAGGCTTGAGAAATCTATCACAATGTAAATATGTTTCAGACTATGAAAATGTTCACATTATTAAAAATATAGAACACCATATAGGAGTGAACATAATACTCTAAAAACTGCATAGTACCAGGAAAACATGTCTAATTGTATTAACACTTATACCTAAAAGCTGTTTTTTTTTAAGCCTGGGATTTTAAAAATCTTTTATAATGTAAATGAATAGTTGGGAATGGGATACATAGGGCGGGTGAAAGTAGATTTACAGTTTTATGTATTGAGAATAATACAATAATTAATAAATAATAATACAAGAATAAACTCTGTTTTATGTACTCACAACTGTAAACCTACTTGTGTCCCACCCTGTAAAGACTGAGGATGAGGAATAATATTTGAATTTATGCTCTGATCTTAGAACCATGCAGTCCTTATCTGCAGATTAGTGATGAAGCCAATAAAGTTAACATGACAAAATATACACTATAGTCATAAGTGGCCAGAGTAGAATCCAAAAGTCTGGACTCACAGCCCAGTGTTGGCTTCATTATGCCAAGTAGATTCTTAAATTAAAAATAAATAAATAAACATTAAACTCTCAGAAACCACAACCCCAATAAACAAGGTCATCACTACTGCCTTCATCCTGGAACAGCTAGGAGAGAATACACACTTTTTGGAGCCCTGGTAAAACAAAAGTCACAAGTATAGGGCTGATGTGGGTGTATCAGCATGGCCACTGCTGGTCCAACAGCGCACACACATCATGGTGGAGCGGGGGCAGAGAGAATAATGGTGTGCATGTATATTTGCTGGCCGGGGAGCTTCTTGGCATTCCCTCTTCAAACACATACATCGATTATTTAGCAAGGCCAGATGGCAGGCTTAAACAGCTGACAGCAGTCATGCCCTATAGTGCCCCCAAAGAGTGTATGCCATTTATAAGCCATGCTGGAATTCTCTGTTGTTGGGATGATGGAAGTGGATATAACCAAAGGCAAATGTTTTATGTCAGGAGGAAAGGGGTCAGGCTTACAGCTGGAGCAGAAAACCTTGGCTGCTTTCTGCCGGCTCAGCAGTGCTTCTGCTGTTCATCACCCTGAGTGGTAGAAAGTGTGGCTGTGTTCTCTAAGGGCCTTAGGGTCACGGTGGTGGGCAGTGTATTTCTGCCATTCAGACTCCAAAGTCTTTGGAATTTTTTAATCCTTCTGTGCTAAGAATTGGTGACATTCTATTTAAACTGAGATGGAGGGAGATAAAAAGTTCAGTAAGCAAGTCCATAGAGTGAATGAGGTGTTAAAACTACCTCGATATTTTTCAGCACTTCAAGAATACCTATTAATGTGAGCTGATTGATAAGTTAACTAGCTTGGTTTTGGTGATTATTTCACAATGTCATATACCTTAAGTATATACAATTTTTATTTGTTAGTTATGCCTCAGTGAAGCTGGGTGGAAAATAGCTTTTATACTCAACTATTATATGAATTGTAGATCAGATCTACCCAAATTTTCCCTTAACCATCCTTGGTTATTCAGTAGTTTATCTGACTAAATGTCTTTCCACTACCCTAAAATGCATTTTTTTAAAATTAATTCACACTAAACATGTCAGAATTGACTAATAGTCAGAATTAGATTTTACCATAGCTACTTTAATGGTTGAAGTGGAAACAATAATGAATGATATGTTTCACTTGAATTTGTCCAATGTTAAAACTTTTGCTAGTCAAAGTCATCTGTTTTTCCCAGGCTGTTTTGTAGTTTACAATCCAGTTTAGCAGTTATACTACTTTGCTGACATCCCTGCACATTGTAATGTACAAACAAAGGGAGCTGAGTTAGGAGGCTCAGATAAAACCATCCAGGAACCTTGCTTCAAGTTCTCACAAACTACCCAACAGGGGAAAGAACTGGGGCCCTCCTAGGGCAGTGGCTGGCAAAGTGTCCCCAAGAGATCCTTTCAGCAGACGAGATTAAGGGGAATGACAAAGAGGCTACTCCCCAGGGCCACACTAAAATGTCTTACTATACTGGCTTTAGGTGGGTCTGACTACTTTTTTTAAATTTTCTAAAGATCAGTGTTTTGGACTGGTGCTGTTTTCCCCAAGATGACTGAACATATATTTAAACAGCTTGCTTTTCAATCTTCGGAGCTATATACATTTCCACTTGACAGCTTTATCTAGTCCAAAGTCAAAACATCAAGATTTATGCCTGAGAAGAATTTGACATTGAGTGGTTTTGGATGCGCATAGAAGTATGTTTTCTACTCAAGCTGCTATGTAATCTGCTGAATTCCCCCATATTTTGAAGGACAAAGTCTAAGTTTGGAAGGGCGGCAAAGCTGTGGTTAAACACTTTTCATTACGATTCTGTTTTGGCTTGTGAAATATTACTTCATGAAACCTATTAATCTGACCTTATTTTTATACTTGAAGATTCAGTTGTTCAATGTAATACAGATTTTCACATTGGTGTTCTTAAGAGTTAGAACTCATTAATATTAATTAATACATATTGTGCTGTGTCCCCAGGGGGCATATGTGGACCTCTGTACCGGATGTATGAGAGTTGTGTGGCAGTTTCACATATTTTTCTTAAATATCTTATAGATATTTTAGTCCAAACCTAGGAGAGAAACTCCAAAACACATTTATAGAAAAATATAAACTCAATGGACTGGAAGTCGTGCCATCTCCTCTGAGGACTTGCTCAACAGTTTGTCCTCCCTTTTCCAAATCATCAGCTTCTTCCTTTACACCATCCCCTGCTCAGAGAGTCAGTAATGCAAGGTGGTTAACAACATGGGGTTTGGAAGTATCTACATTTGGGTTCAAACTTCTGTTCTGGAATTCTCTAGCTGTGTAATCTCAATTATTTTACTGCAAAATAGGGAAAATAACAGTACCTACCTTTTTGGTTGTCTCATATAATTTTCAAGAACCCAGCACAATATTCTGTGCCCAGAAGGAACATAGTAAAGTTTTGAGGATTAAAGGCAATAATGACATGCATAGGATGTTAGCTAGCAAATAAATACCTTATAAATATTAGCTGTCATTATTATTATTATTAGGCACTTACATTTGGATGTCACTTACATACCTTGAACTCAATATATTCAAAACTGAATTTGACTTTTCCCCAAATTTGGACCCTTTTATTACAGTTCTGGTTAGTGACTAAATGGAGACTTAGATAAACATTACTTTTCCTTCCATCCATCTCTATACCCAATGTGTCTAAGACTAATTTATCTCCCTTTATCTTCTTAACATCTCTTACCATCACTGCTCTTTCCACACCTACAGCATTTCTCTGTTTCAGGCCTGCCACATGTCTGTCAAAGTGTTCTCAAACACAAACCTCATTTTTTAGCTGCCAGCCTCGTTTGCCCTGTATAGCCTAGCTTTCAGGGCTACCCATGAGCTGATGCTGCTTCTCTCTCTCCAACTTCACCTCTGCGTTTAGGCTCTCTCCACGCTGCCCACTCTCACCTAGCACTGAAATCTCTACTTCAGCTGTAATAAGCACTGATTTCATCAAACATGCCATCCCCTCCCCTATCTCTGTGGCTTATCTGTAGCTTATATATGCCAGTTCCCTTCCCTGGAATACCCTTCTCATCACCTCTTCCTGTGTCTTACCCATGAAATTGTATTCATCCTTAAAGATCCAGCTCAAGTCTCTCCTCCTCTACCATCGTTATTTTTATCAATATTCCACCTATACTTTCTAATTGAATTTAGTTGACCATATTGCATTGTCATATGTTAACTTCTACATGTATTTCCTACTGTATTTTGAACCCTTTGATCCAGCAAAGATTGGATTATTTTTATATTCCCACAGCCAGCCAGGCACAGTGCCTAGCACTCAAATATTGGTTGTTGAGGGAATGAGTGAACCACGTACAGCAGGTGTACCTTTCCAGAATTGTCTAATTACTATTATTTTTTTATTTTTAAATTATTATTTTGTTGTTGTTGTTAATCCTCACCCGAGGATATTTTTTCATTGTAATTTAGGGAGAATGGAAAAGAGAAGGAAAAACAGAGAGAAATATCAATGTGAGAGAAACACATCGATGGTTGCCTCCTGCACAAGCCCTGACTGGGGCCCGGGCTGGGGAGGAGCCCGCAACCTAGGTATGTGCCCTTGACCAGAATCAAACCCGGACCCTTTGGTCCACAGGCCGACGCTCTATCCACTGAGCCAAACAGGCTAGGGCTCTATTATTTCTCTAATTGCTAGCCAACCTACACCTCCTGCACACCCAGAACTGTTTTTACAATTGCATTTAGTCATTATGTACTTTTCCCTTCTCCACTGATGGACTTTATTAGGAATAGCCCTACAAAATACATAGTTAGATGTTATTTCAAATGATGTTTATTGCATTGCTCAGTGTCCCCTTTCTAAGAAACCACAGGAGAAACTTTTTCCAAGTCTCTGTACCTGAAATAGCTGCCTTTTTTCCTGAGCAATATGTGTTCTTTCATGTTACAAACTCTTCGATTCCTGTAAGCTTCAGGACCAAACTGAAGATGTCGCCGCATTCATGTTGCATACTTATCTCAACTGGATGCATTTTTTTTCTGACCCTCATTTGTCATCTTCTTTAATTTTTCTACTTTATGGTCTTGTTCAATTGTCTGCCTTTTTTTTTTGTTAGCTGCCTCATATCTATTTTAGAACAAGACAAATTGTACAATTTATTCTTACGTACGTAAAAGAAAGTGGAAAGTAGGGTAAGATGAAGATGATAACATGTGTACCAGTGACTAAGAGAGGAAGGAACAGAGGAGAACACTGGAACATTAGAATTGTCTAACAACCATGATTCTAGATATAATGTCTTGCTGAGGTTATTAGTACCCAATCAACTAACCTTTTTTTGAGCAACTATGTGTTAGGCATAGGGGTACAGAGGTATACAAAATGGAGTCTCTACTCACAGGAACTCACAATCTAATCAACTTTAATTTCCACTCTGGCCTTTAGGATTGAGACATAGAGAGGATACATTTCCCAAAAGGGACCTCCTCCCCAGCCAACAGGAAATGAACTCTTATAGAGCATAAACTAAGCTTTCATGGCAAATGCCTCAATCTACAGGTGGCTTAAATGTCTAGAAGAACATTGCGCAGTCATAAACCAGTCGGGAGGTAGGTGGTCCAGGGGTGGAGTGGGTCTACTGTGTACAGCATTTAGCCTCCATCTGCAGGGGCCACGCTGGCTACTCCGGCACTCACAGGATCCTGCAACAGGAAGCATGCCCGTGGGTCATCTCCTCACCTTCTTATGGACAGGACTTAATTCCTCTGTCACAGGAAGTTGCAGAGGACACAGAATATTCTAACTGGGGTCCCCAGTCCAGTTAAAATAAAGAAGGGGAGAATAGGTATCGGTAGACCTCTAGCAAATTTCTGCTATCATTAGCAACAAGGTTTCTTCTTGTAGTAGTAGTGTTGTTGTTGTTGTTGTTGTTGTTATTTGATGATGATAATCTTGATTTTCCTTCCCATCTCTGAATGTTATTTAAAAGCCATGTATATATGCTTAGGCTATAGTTCAATTTATAGCTGCACACTCCCTCTCCTCTGCTTCATCTGTGAACTTCATCTCTTCAAATTCTCAGAGGTCTAAGATTGAAAAAAGATTGCTATACAGTAATATTTTTTAAAATAACAATTCACCAGCAAGTCAGATGGTATATTTTGTTTTCTGATTTTCTCACTAAAAACTTTTACTTATATCATAGGCAAATTTTTGAAATATGTATGGATGTCTCCTCAGAAAAGATAAGGGCATGCGCATAGCAAAAAAATCATAGGCTTTAGTGTTTAAAATCTCATTATTGACAGCTCATAAAAGAATAAGTCTTATCTGAAAGAGTTCACTGTTCCCATTTGTAGATTATAAAGATATATTTTAGTTTTGCTCCTATTTCATTTATTTTATAAGGCGAGAGATGATAAGTTTTTATGTGACACAAATCAAATTGAGATGGGAAATAGGGGAGGACGGGAAGAGGAAAAATACTTCCTAATATTGCTGGTTCTGTGTATAATTTAGCTGTCTTTAAATATTAAGTAATCTTTTATACTGAACAGAAGTATATTCCAGAACACAGGGAGAACTATTTTCACTCTAAATTTATAACATTTTTAGAAGCTTAATTATCATACTTGAAGGTCAAATGGTGTTTTATTGCAATAAAATACAAAAAGTAATAAAGAAATTATTCCTGGGGAGATGAAAATCTAGGTTCATAGCTCATTAAATGGTAACTTCACGGGCCATGTCTAATTTGTCATATTTATCTGTGGAAGTTTTATACATTTGAATTTCAAATTAGGTGAAGAGATACCTGAGGCAAAACTACCTAGGGTCTTTGAATGCTAAAACGATTCAGGAGATATAATTCCCATCACATAATACCTTTATTTGTGAGAAGTGTCTGTCATTATACATACATACATATATACATATATATGTATGTATGATGCTTGTCTGGCTCAAAGCCTTCTCTTTTTTATTTTAAGTAATCAATAATATTAACACAAAGCTCATTAACCACTTCCTTAACTCATTTTTTAGGTACCCCTTTTTATTTTTCTGCCCAGCATATAGAAATCTCCATTCTTTGTACTGAATAAATTGTTAAACAAGTTGGCTGAAATATGTTTTGGAGTTACATGATTACTTAAAAGCTTTCTTCCAAAATAAGTCCATTAAAAGAAAAATACTTTCATCAAAAGAACAACCTTTGGGGGAATTAAACATGACTACATTCTTTCTAATGTGACCTCATGATCTTCAGGAACAACACTTAGTTTTTGCCCACTGAGTATGATGTTGGCTGTAGGTTTGTTATATTTGGCCTTTATTAGGTTGAGGTATGCTTCCTCTATTCCCACTTTGCTGAGTGTTTTTATCATAAACGGATGCTGGATTTTATCAAATGCTTTTTGATAAGCATTTGATAAAATCTATTGATATGATCATGTGATTTTTATCCTTCATTTTGTTTATGTGGTGTATCACATGTATTGATTTCTGAATATTGTACCAACCTTGCATCCCAGAATAAATCCCACTTGATCTTGTATATAATCTTTTTACTGTATCGCTGGATCAGGTTTGCTAATATTTTATTGAAGATTTTAGTATCTAAGTTCATCAGGATTATTGGCCTATAATTTTCTTTGTAGTGTCTTTATCTGGTTTTGGAATTAGGATAATGCTGGCCTCATAAAATGAGCTTGGAAGTCTTCCCTCCACTTGAATTGTTTTGATTAGTTTGAGGAGGTAGGTGGTGGTCCTTTGAATGTTTGCTAAAATTCGCCTGTGAAGCCATTTGGTCCAGGAATTTTGTTCGCTGGGAGTTTTTGATTACTGCTTCGATTTAATTAGTTGCAATTGATCTATTCAGATTTTTTGATTCAGTTTTGGAAGATTGTATGTTTCTAGGAATTTATCCATTTTGGCCAGATTGTCCAATTTGTTGCATATGGCTGTTCATAGTATTTTCTTATAATCCTTTGTATTTCTGTGATACAGTGTGCAGATGATGCTTTGTTGAGTTGTACACTTGAAACCTGTGTGGTTTTGTGAACCAGTGTGTTCCCAATAAATTCAATTTAAAAATAAATAAAGATAATGTGATCTCATGAGATGCTAGTGAGCTCAACTTCTGAAAGAGCATAAACACAGAAATGCTTTTTCAAAAATGAAGTTTTTCTTTACTTTCAGCATGTAATTTGTCTCTTGGACAAATTGAATTGATGATAGGAAGAATTTAATATTGAGAAACCATATAATGATCCATGTTTATGATATTTACTAAAAAACACCCAAAGATTTAAACTATAATAATAAAAGTATAATATGCAAATCGACCAAATGACTGAACAGTGGAATGACTGTCCAGATGACCTTCCAGACAAAGCCAGGGCTGCAGGGCCGAGGCAGCCGAGGCTGCGAAGGCCTACTCTTGCATGAATTTTGTGCATCGGGCCTCTAGCCTATTATAAAGTGATTAAGAAAAGCACAACTGTGAGCTTCAGGATCCAAATGAAATCATAGAAGATATTATGGAATTGGAAGTGTTTGTTTCCTATTTCAATTTACCGAAATTTTCAGATCTTTAATTTATATCTGCAAACTTCAGGTAGTGTTTTCTTGCCAATGTCATACAAATTATTAACTACATATAGCCTGTGAGATGCTCTAGATCAAGCATGTCTAACTCGCAGCTGCGGGCCATGGGCCCACAACGAATATTTTTGCAGCCCAGCCAATATAATAGTATGTAAGAAACGTTTTAATAAAAATTTTGTAACTTAATTTTTACAATATCCTGTTATACATAATCCTATATAATAAAGAGGTAATATACAAATTGACCCTCAAACGCTCACAAGATGGCTGCCTATGACTAGGCCGGCAGGGGGGTTAGTGAGGGACGACCAAACGACTGAACAAGCAGGCTGCGTGGGGTAACCAGGCTGGTGGGGGGGGGGGGCTGTGAGGGGCGACCAGGCCAGCAGGGGAGGAAGTTGGAGGCAACCAGGCCAGCAGAGGGGTGCAGTTGGGGGAGATTAGGCTGGCAGGGGGCAGTGAGGGGCGACTAGGCTGGCAGGGGGGCAGTTGGGGGCAACGAGGCCAGCGGGGGGGGGGGCAGTTAGGGATGACCAGGCCGGCAGAGGGGGGCAGTTGGGGGCGATCAGGCCAGCAGAGGGGACAGTAAGGGGTGACCAGGCAGGCAGGCAGGTGAGTGATTAGGAGCCAGTGGTCCAGGATTGTGAGAGGGATGTCCGACTGCCTAAACTGGCAGTTGGATATCCCCCAAGGGGTCCCAGGTTGGAGAGGGTGCAGGCTGGGCTGAGGGGACTCCCGCCCCCCATGCACGAATTTCATGCACCAGGCCTCTAGTTATTAATAACGAACTACAATGTTCTCTAATGACTGATTACTATAATCGTGTTGCATTTGTTTCCCTTACGCGCCTTAAGCGCAGGCGCACCATTTCTCTCCACTAATGCTAGCAGCAAATATTTTAGCAACTGATTGCCACGTCATTAGGCTTGTACTGACTTGTTTGGTGTGCACAACAAGAATATTTCGCTTTCGGAGATTAAGAAAAATAGGTTTATTTGCGTTATGCTTATTAATTTTTACAGTTATTCAGTGTCTGGTAAGTTAATGTTCAAGAAAAAATATTAATTTTTATTAAAATGTTCTATTATTTTATGTTAACGGTTACTCATTTATTTCAACCCTTTGTATTCATAATGTCTTTATTGAAATAAACCTATGTTTCTATGAAAATTGAAGCTTTTGTTTTTTACAGCCCACATGAACTAAAAACCTTATTTATTTGGCCCGTATTAGCCTTTGAGTTTGACATGCTTGCTCTAGATCCATGGTTGGCAAACTGCGGCTCGCGAGCCACATGCGGCTCTTTGGCCCCTTGAGTGTGGCTCTTCCACAAAATACCACGGCCTGGGCGAGTCTATTTTGAAGAAGTGGCATTAGAAGAAGTTTCAGTTTAAAAAATTAGGCTCTCAAAAGAAATTTCAATCGTTGTACTGTTGATATTTGGCTCTGTTGACTAATGAGTTTGCTGACCACTGCTCTAGATGATAGAAAAAATATAATTAGTGAATGAAAGGTAATGTTCACTGAGTAACTCTGATGACAAACAATGATAGATATTTAACATTAGTTAGGTTTAAAAGTTGGAAAGGGATTGGTAAGTAGTTATCCTCTCTAATAAAATAGTAATATGCAAATTAACCATCACTCCGCTACATAAGCCACACCCACCAGCCAAGCCACACCCACCAGCCAAGCCACGCCCACCAGCCAATCAGGGCGAGTATGCAAATTAACCCCCAGCCAAGATGGCTACAGCCACAGAGAGCAAGGTTTCCCAGGTAACAGAGCAAGCCAAGCTTTCCATAGCCGTTGGAGGCCTAAGCCTCCACTCAAGCTACAAAGTTTCAATTATAGAAGGTAAACAAATTCAAACAAATGGCGGCAGAACGGAGCTTGAGAGAGCAGGCCAAGGTTGCCGGCGGCAACAGGGGAAGCAAAGCTTTCTGCACACCCTGGCCGGGCCCACCCGCTTAAGGCTACAAAGTTTCAATTGTTGAAGGTGAATTAACTGCCACAGAAATGGCTGCCGGAGCCCCAGGCTTGGCTCCACTCCAGGCTACAAAGTTTCAATTGTAGAAGGAAAATAAATTCCAGATACCAGGGCCTCCCCTTGGGTTGCCAGGGGGCGTGGCTGGCCTGCAAACCACCACAGGCCCCTCGCTCAGGCCGCCCCACACCCCAAGGGAACCCCCACCCTTATCTGTGACACCCTTCAGGGCAAACCAGCTGGCCCCCAACCGTGCACCAGGCCTCTATCCTATCTAATAAAAGAATAATATACAGATTGATCAGCACTGCAACACACAATATAGCTGCCCCCATGTGGTCAAAGATCCTGCCCCCATGTGGACACAAGATGGCCACCACAAGATGTCCAGCAGGAGAGGGCAGTTGGGAGGCACCCGGCCTGCAAGGGAGGGCAGTTGTGAGGGACCAGGCCTGCAAGGGAGGGCAGTTGAGAGGGACCAGGCTTGCAAGGGAGGGCAGTTGGAGGTAATCCACCCTGCAGGAGAGGGCAGTTAGGGGTACCAGGCTGGCAGAGGAGGGAAGTTGGGGGCAAACAGGCTGGCAGGGGAGCAGTTAAGCATCAACCAGGCTGGCAGCAGAGTGGTTAGGGGGTGATCAGGCTGGCAGGCAGAAGCAGTTAGGGGCAATCAGGAAGGCAGGCAGGCAAGCAGTTGGGAGCCAGCAGATCTGGATTGTGAGAGGGATGTCCGACTGCCCGTTTAGGCCCGATCCCACCAGGATCGGGCCTAAACGGGCAGTCGGACATCCCTCCAGGAGTCCCAGATTGGAGAGGGTACAGGCTGGGCTGAGGGACAACCCCCCGCCGTGCATGAATTTCATGCACCGGGCTTCTAGTCTATAATAATAAAAGTGTAATATGCTAATTAGACCAGATAGCCGAACGACCTTCTGGACGTCCTTCCAGACCACCTTCCGGACGAAGCTGGGGCTGTGAGGGCTGAGCCCCTTGCACAGATTTTGTGCATCGGGCCTCTAGTTTTCATATAATGGTGGTCAGATTAACTCACACTGACTGGAAAAAAATGAGCTATTAAAAAATATCTTAAACTACCCACCCACCCCCCAAATAAAGATATTCCTTAGAAAGGGACCTGCAACTCTTGTGTCTCTAGAACCAGGACCAATACATGCGTGTTAACATATATGGGCAAAGTGCTTTTTTCCATTTTCTCAAGTGTCAGCACATTCTTTTTCTACTGTTATTTTAAACAAGTAACTACTATCCTTGTTTAACGAGACTAAGAAGCATGTTTTTCTTAGAAAATGTTGCTACTGAATCTATTTGTTTTCATGTTAGGCCTACTTAGTCTTGTGATGTGAATTGCTTGTCTTCATGTGAATTGGATCTCCTTACAATTGTTTCACATAATAATCATTCGCCTTCACTACTCCTGGCATACTTGTCTTTATCAAATCTACATTAGTATGGATTTCTTGTATTTAGTCAAAGCAGTTTCAGTCTTTTTCTTATGATAACTCATGGAGTTTAGTAATTGCAAGAATAGCAGAGCTGAATAAAAAGGAAGCTCTACAAGGGATATATTTTTTAAAACAAATTTTGAAGTATCTTATAAAACCGGTGATTCAGATTTCTTTTATTTTCAAATATATTAGCTTATCAATTTAAAAAACAAATTTACATATTCAATAAAATTTTAGTAAAATTATATACCTAATCTTCAGGTATTAACACTTAATTGTTCCATAGCATCTAGGAAAATGTTTGGCTATGCAAACATCGAGAATATCACTGAAGCACTTCAATATTGATCTACAGCTTTGTATTCTGGACAATTTGAATGATAATAACTAAGTTTTAAAGGTCTTTGGCTTTTTCAACTAAAAACACGTTAAAGTATGCCAGGCCTTCATTAATAATCCTTTGCTGGAAACAGGGTTTTAAAAAATATGGCAGCTGTATTGAGGTTCTATCATGATTCCTATATTCTGTTGCTTGCTTATTCTTTCTTAAAGTAGAATCTTCATTTTAACTGGCCTGGTTAGCATTTCATATTTCATCTGTGGTTCTAAGTTGATTCCTTTTGTTGACATTTGGCATATTACTCAAGTTATCAAGATACAATTAAGTTCAATTTCCAGTTCAGTCAAGTTACTTGAACCTGATCAAGCTTTAAAAAGGACATAGTTTCTGTGAATCTCAATAACCTTAAATTTGTGAGGGAAGATTACAGAGCTGTGTGCTTATTTTGAGTACAATCTAGAGTTCATTGAAATACAGTCATTTCCCCTTCATGTGTTCTATTAACACAGATAGTGATGCTGTCATCTTGCCTAGGATAAATGACACATTAGTAGATCTTCAGAACTATACGTTGGATTTATTTATGCATTGCCAGTGTTCAGGGATCTCCTTGGAGTGGTCCATGAAATCCAACTGCAGGATATGGTATATCACGATCATTGTACTTTAATTTAAAAACACCATTGGCAGTATGGCTGCTAACCATTGTACTGCTTATAAGAGTTTACAGCTTAGTGGTAGGAACTTCATGTTAAGCTGAATTGCCTCAACATTTATGGTAAGAAAAATGATTTACTAAGTAATCAGGTGTTTGTATATACCAAAGTGAACTCCTGGTATTCTTCTCAGGATGAATTTTTTTCCATAGTGTATCTGATACATTTATTCATTTTTGTAAATCTAGGAATATCCAAATTTGTTAACAGTTCTGTGTTAGGGTATAAAGTAAGTTCCTCATAGCGTAAAGTTCTGTCCAGCATTTATGTATAGTCTTACAGGTCTTATCAGTGAAGCTAAATAAGGACCATTTAATGAAGATTCTCCCACAGTGATCCCTCTGGATAGAGGACCACTCCAGGCTATCTCTTTCCCTCTCTCCAACTCAGTCTCCTCGGACAACTGGCAGGGCCCCTACCCACAGTACATCCTCCCGTGTATAACCATGGTCAGTCATCTGACCTGGTTTTTTATCACAATGAAGAGACACCTAGAAGAAAGCAAGAATGTCTTTTAGTCTTCTTTTAAAGGTGTGTCTATCCTATTTTCTTCAAAGCCAAAGCCTACTCCTTTAAGAACATTTTTGTGCTCTCATTCTCAGAACCAAACTTCTCAGTATAGGCCACTTGGCAACTTTTAAGTGCTAGCTAGAGTTGATTTATGCAATTTCAGTTTCAAAGGAGCTGGGAAGTTGGACCTAGGTGGGTGGTGGGGTGGGAGAACTCCTTAAAGAATCATAGAATCAGCAACAGACCAACAAAATAAAAACATTCAAGCAATCTAGAAAGATGAGTCAGAACTAGTTCAATGGCAAAGGAGCAGAAAATGTATACTTGGAGGATGCCAGTGGGTATTACTTGGAAGGTTGACAAATTAGGACCTCTCTGATGTATACATTTTATATTTAATAAAGGAAAAGACCTTTCTTCCAGATTTACATAATTCAGGAATTTAGTAATTCATCCATGTTAGTAGTATGAGGCAAAGCAGGTACTATCCAAATGGGAATGTAATAAATGATGTTGAACTATATTATACTTCTTCAGGCTATTTATTCTAATTCCGTGATATATTACCCTGATAAATGTGAAAAAGATGAACTTCCTACAAGCTTAGAAAGTTTGGTTTTACTACATAAAACTAGATTGATACAGTCACTTGGTGAAAGATGATTGAAATAAGTGTCTCAAGCCTAGTACTTGACTAGATTTTGAATCATGCATGGTAAGTATTTTTCAAGGAAATTTGTATATTTCCTTTTACAAATTTAATGTGTACTAAGTATGTTCCCTTTTTTTGAGGAAATAATGTTTAATTATATCAGACAGTGGATATTTTTGTTAAAAATATTGAATTGAGCGCTGGCCAGTTTCAATTAGTGGTTAAAGCATTGGCTCATAGCCCTAGCTGGTTTGGCTCAGTGGATAGAGCGTCGGCCTGCAGACTGAAAGGTCCCAGGTTCGATTCTGGTCCCAGGTTGCGGGCTCGATCCCCAGTGTGGGGCGTGCAGGAGGCAGCCAATCAATTATTCTCTCTCATTACTGATGTTTCTATCTCTTTCTCCCTCTCCCTTTCTGAAATCAATAAAAAATATATTTAAAAGAAAAAAAAAAGCATTGGCTCATAGACAAAGGGGTCTCAGGTTTGATTCCCAGTCAAGGGCAAGTACCTTGGTTGCAGGTTCCCCATCCCCAGTAGGGGCGCATGTGGGAGGCAACCAATTGATGTGTCTCTCACATCGATGTTTCTTTCTCTCTCTGTCTCTCCCCCTCCTCCATCCTCCATCCCTTCCATTCTCTCTAAAAATCAATGAAAAACATATCTTCGGGTGAGGGTTAAAGAAAAAGAAAAAAATATGTTGAATTGAATTTTCCTAACTAGTGATTTAAAATATTATTTAAATTTTTTTAGTTCAATTAAATCCAGGTGGACACTTACTAGGTGTTTAAACTACCCAGACTACTTATACTGAAGGACTATTTGATAAAATTCTGAGTATATTTTGACATATTTCAAAGGTTTGGATCTTCAATTATTTATTTTCCAAAATATCATAAAATATATGATCACTAAGAAGGGAGCTTTCAATTTCATTCAGTGTTTATTGAGAATCTAGTACCATCTTAGCCTGGTGTCTTGTGTGGACATATTTTCTTCTTTTGAGGAATTTGTTTCTTCTTCAGAGAAAAGACATATAGTACTTAATACAGAGAACAGTTCCGCATGCTATAAAATAAGGGATGGGTTATATGATTAAAACCAATGGTTTTAAAATTTGGTTTTCTATTAAAATCATCAGAGGAGGTTTTTTTCTCTCTTTCATAATTGAGATTTTGTTATTTGTTTTGAGGATCAGTACACAGACATTTCAATTTGTACACTATTCTTAACATACGTACCAAAAATATAAAGTCATGTAGTTGTGATTCTTTTCTAAACAGTTATTCCAGTGACTTTTCAGCTTAAAATTTAGAGGCTAACTTTCCTTACTAGAGTATCAAGTACCAATATCTTCAAATGTTGATATGCTGTTACATCAAAGTCTCACTAATTCACAATTTAATGTCATATATACTACATAATCAAATTTTCAATCTTTCACAGCACATTGACAAAGAAAACTGAACTACCACACCAAAGATGTTACAGATGCACAAAATTCTGACAGGGAGAGCCAAGATCAAGCAGTGGTTTCCTTTAGGAAACAATTCTACCAAAATATGTGACTAGAAGTAATTTAAAATGTTCAAGACATAGCAAACACACAGCTGACTCCAAATTGCCATTTAATATACTTTGTATTATAGGATATAAAAACTACCCCTGTCTATGGAATGTTAAGCTGACACCCAAGACAATCAAAGTCTCCCATATTCAATATCCCAGTATTTTCTGGTTGTACCAAAAAATAAACCACCAGCAAATGATTTCACCTCTTAAAAAAACAACAACCATTTACACTTTAAAAAATGGGATGAAGTAGAATTCCCTCCTTCTTAAAAATGTTTCTGGAGCTACTAAAAAACTTGAATTTACAAAATAGTTGATAAAAATATTCCTTTGGTTTATACAAGAAGGGAGACAGGGACCACTGATAAGACATGGTACATGACATTAGTCAGACTTGGCTTCTTTTTCTCCTGCTTCATCTGAGGTTGGACTCCCCTCATTTTGAATTTCTCTATTTTCCGCAGGTAGATCTTCTGTAGGTTCCTGGTCAGCCACTTGGGCCTGCTTCCCCTTTGCTCCCCTTTTCCCTTTCGTTTGCACTTTTTTGTCTGCAGATTTATCCTTTCCTGCCACCTTTTTTGGCTTCATTTCCACTTTTTCAGGAGCAGGTTTGGCCGACAACCTGGCCAACCTCCTCTTGGGCTCCTGCTTGGCTGCCAGAGCTGACCTTCCTTTTGGGCATCATGGCAGCGGGCCTGGTGCATGCTGGGTGCCTGAGGGCTGTGGTGCACCTAGTGGCTTGGTGAACCTGGGCTTCCTGGCCGCAGCACATCTCCTGCTGCCCAAGCTGCTCAGACCGCCCAGAGGAGGTTTTTAAAAATACAAATTTGAGCCTCCACTTACAGAGATTCTGATTCTCTGGGTCTTAAAATATATATATTTTTTATATATATATATATATATTTTTTTTTTTTTTCCATTGATTTTAGAGAGAGAGGAAGGGAGAAGGTGAGAAAGAAAGAGAAAACACCCATAAGAGAGACACATGGACCGGCTGCCTCCAGCACGCCTCCTACTGGGGATCGAGCCTGTGCATGTGCCCTGACCTGGAATCAAACTAGTGACCTCTTGGTGCATGGGTCAACGCTCAACCATTGAGCAACACTGGCCAGGCTCCATGGGTCTTTTTTAAAGGGCCCTTCCCTGATTATGTTGTAGGTGCTTCAATGAAAGATGACATGTGTCAAAATAATTTAGAAAAGGTAGAGATAAATTTGGATAGACTCCTTAGAGTAAAATATTTTATAACTTATTCTCTTTATTGGGTCCTAGTTATCAGTTATTTAAAATCAAGTAGTAAGGTGAGGGTCTGGGGAGGGGGGTCTGGGAGCGGGCTGGAAGAGGTTAATGGGAGAAAAAGGAGGACCTATGCAATACTTTCAACAATAAATATTTTTTTTAAAAATCAAGTAGGTAACCACTCTATAAAGTACACAATTTCCTAACCACTTTGCTGTACATCTGAAACTAATACGGAATGTAACAAAAAAATTAAAAAATAAAATCAAGTAAATAACTTAATTGATACCTCTGTAGATATTTTATTGTGCTCATCTAACCATTGAACTGACTAGTAAATATTTCTAATTGATATTTGCCATAAATTTTACATTTAACTTAACTTGTTCCCCAGTTTTTGAAGTTATTATTTTATATATATACTAGAGGCCTGGTGCATGAAATTTGTGCATGGGGAGGGGGTGTCCCTCAGGCCAGCCTGCACCCTCTCCAATCTGGGACCCCTCGAGGGGTGTCTGACTGCCCTCTCACAATCCAGGACTGCTGGCTCCCAACTGCTTGCCTGCCTGCCTGCCTGCCTGCCTGCCATCCCTAACCGCTTCTGCCTGTCAGCCTGATTGATGCCTAACTGCTCCCCTGCTGGCCCGATTGCACCTAACTGCCCTCCCCAGCCAGCCTGGTCGCTCCCAACTGCCCTCCCCTACAGGCCTGGTCCCCCCCAACTGCCTCCTCTGCAGGCCTGGTCTCCCCTAACTGCCCTCCCCTGCTGACCTGGTCATCACCAACTGCCCTCCCCTATAGGCCAGGTACCCCCCAACTGCCCTTCTCTGCTGGCCTGGTCCCCCCAAACTGCCCTCCCCTGCAGGCCTGGGTTCCCCCAAACTGCCCTCCCGTGCAGACCTGGTCGCCCCCAACTGCCCTCCTCTGCTGGCCCAGTCACCCCTAACTGCCCTCCCCTGCAGGCCTGGTTCCCTTCCAACTGCCCTCCCCTGCAGGTCTGGTCCCAACTGCCCTTCTCTGCTGGCCTGGTCCCCCCCCACCAACTGCCCTCCCCTGTAGGCCTGGTCCCCCCCAACTGCCCTTCTCTGCTGGCCTGATCACCCCTAACTGCCCTCCCCTGCAGGCCTGGTTCCCTCCCAACTACCCTCCCCTGCAGGCTTAGTCCCCCCCAACTACCCTTCTCTGCCAGCCTGGTCACCCCTAACTGCCCTCTCCTGCAGGCTGGGTCCCCCCCAACTGCCTTCCCCTGTAGGCCTGGTCCCCCCAACTGCCCTTCTCTGCCAGCCTGGCCGCCCCTAACTGCCCTCCCCTGCATGCCTGGTTCCCTCTTAACTGCCCTCCTCTGCAGGCCTGGTCCCCCCCCCAACTGTCGTTCTCTGCTTGCCCAATCACCCCTAACTGCCCTCCCATGCAGGTCTGGGTCCCTTCCAACTGCCCTCCCCTCCTGGCCTGATCACCCACAACTGCCCTTCCCTGCCAGCCATCTTGTGGTGGCCATCTTGTGTCCACATGGGGGCAGCCATCTTTGACCACATGGGGGCAGCCATCTTTGACCACATGGGGGCAGCCATCTTGTGTGTTGGAGTGATGGTCAATTTGCATTTTTATTAGATAGGACTAGAGGCTCAATGCACGAAATTCGTGCAAGAGTACACCTTCCTTCCCCCGGCTGTCATCATGCTTCCCCTGGCTGCAGGCACTGGCTTCCCTCTGGCACCCAGCTTCCTTCTGGCACCTGGCTTCCCTCTGGCACCCAGGACCGGGGCTTCTCTCACAGACCTGGCTTTGTCCTGGAGGTCATCTGGAAGGACATCCGGTCTAATTAGCATATTATGCTTTATAAATATATATATATATATATATATATATATATATAAATGCTATTCCCCCCCCTTCTTAACAGATTTATGTCATGAATACAAAGAACTCCTTTTGTGAGGAGCTAATATTGGACATGGTAATCTATCATAATACCTTAAGAAACAAAACAAACAAATAAAAAAAACGGTTGGTACTATTCCTTCATTGGGCACTACAAAACCTCATTTCTTGTCTTTGTAATGAACTTTCTTGAAAGAGCAGCCGGCACATTAGTTAAGAGTGTGGCCTCTGAGGCCAAATTCTCTGGGTTCATTTACAGACCCTGCTTAACACAGTGGCTGTTAACAAGGTGTTCTCAATAGATATCAGCTTTATTAGGATTATTTTGGTTTCTCCTTCAACCCTATTCTCTCTTAAAACTCTCTCTTTTCCTTATTTCCATAACGAAATGCCCTCTTTCTCAGACTCCTTTGATAGCGTCTCTTCTTCTATCGGTTCCTTAAATGCGCATCTACATCTTCATTTCACTTCTTTTTAATACCCCACAATCTCTATGAGTGACTCAGTCTTCTTCCCTGACTCCACTCCTCCCTTCCCTGTGTGGTAATGATTCCCTAACTGATAGCCAGTACAGATCTCCCTCCTAGCTCTTGTTCAGCACTATCCATCCAACAGAAGTATAATGAGAGCCACAGGTATAATTTAAAATAAAAATATTCTAGTAGCCACATGTAAAAAGCAAAAAGAAATATATTCATTTAATAATGTATTTTACTTAACATAGAATATATAAAATACTACACATTTCAATATAATGTAGTTAATAAAGATTATTGAGTTATTTTATATTTTTTGTACCAAGTATCTCAAATCTGGTATGTATTTTACACTTAGGGCATATCTTAAATATTGGAATACGTATTCTGTTTTAAGATTTCATAAAATTTACAGTTGAATACTAGATATTCATATTCAAGTATTCCAATAACTGAATCAAATATCAAAAATTATTTTCCTTTAATATCTACCAGCACCTTGACAAAATTTGTTCATTTTTTTTTTAATTTCTTTATTGATGAAGGTATCACATATTTGTCCTCGTCCCCCCATTCCCATCCCACACCCCTCCCCACACATGCCCCCACCCCCCTGTTGTCCTTAACCGCTGGTTAGGCTCATATGCCTGCACGCAAGTCCTTTGGTTGGTCTCCCCCTTTACCCCCACCCTTCCCTACCCTCCCCCTGAGGCCCGACAGTCTGATCCATGCCTCCTTGTTTCTGGGTCTGTTCTTGTTCATCAGTCTATGTTGTTCATTATTTCCCCTAGATGAGTGAGATCATGTGCTATTAGAAATACACTTATAAGAACCGAAAATGAGACAAGCAATAATGGTTATGGTGACAGGCAAATGAATCAGTGTGTAGTGAGTTTCTTTCTGGGCCAACAGTTCTTTTGAGACCCAATTTCAATGTCCAACAGTTCCTTATGTGTACATGTCAGCACTGACATTTCAGTTCTGGATGGTGGACAAATGGTGGTAATGCAGGTCCGACTCTGTCCGGTTTGGTCCTGGGCAATCTGCAGTGATGCACAGCTGCTAACTGCTAGTATGGGGAGGCCACATCAGCGTCTTCCGTCTCTGGACTGCTTCTCTTCTGTCTTCATGGCTGGAGTAGTCCTGTCGATTCCTCTCTTGCTGGAATCCACATGGTCTCGGAGTTGTTTTCTGAAAATATACAAACATATTCTCGACCAAAGGTTAATAAAGGAATATTTTCTATAAATTTGACTGGGGGTCCTTTTTCAATTTTTGCCCAAATGATTTTCCTCTGGCTTGTTTTGTCACCTTGTGTGTTTTTCATGGGTGTCTTGCTTTTAGCCTTACAATTAATTTTCTAACGTATTAATTTTCTAGATGTAATTTACTTACAGGATATTTTTCCTTACATGATATTCCTCTACTATCCCCTCCTTTTTTGATTTAAATGTTAGGAGGCTTTTGAAAATTTTATAATGTATTCTTGGTGGCTTTTAAATTTTAATTTTTTGCACTATAATATAGCTGTTTTAGGTTCATTATATGGTGCACACTTTTATCATGAGATGAAGTACCAATAAAAATTTTAGTTGACTCTTTAGGAACACCTTTTTGTCTGGTACAATTAATTTTTCTAGAATATTCACTTGTTTCAACTAGCCAATTTAAATTTGTCTGAAAACTTGACTACTATTTTACTGTCAAATTTATTACTCTAACAATAATCTTGTTTTACCCTGTAAATATTGGTGGAAGGGATTATTTGCCTTCTTGAGTAGGTCCTGAGCATTCCTGGTGGTAGGCTGGATTTAGATATCGTAAACCCCCTTCCCCACACCATGGGTACAGGGCAACTCAAACAATTCTTGTTGGAGTGAGAGGGCAGCTGCTGTCGGCCAAGTCTCTGTCGGTCACCTGGGTCCTGATCTGAGCTGGGCATGGGAAGCACAAAGCAGCCATGGGGGCAGGAGACCTCCCTCAGAAGGGGCTAGGATTCAGGCCCCTGCAATGTTGGGGGGGTGAGGGTCTGTGCCCCACCTCTGTTGATCCCCAAATTCTCTCCTGATGGCCCCTCTGCGACTGTGCCTGTCTTAGGTTGTTCCTTCCTTGAGGAATCTTACCCGTCATTGACTAACCAGCCATCCTCCGGGGCCAAGCAGGGTGATGTGAGGTTCAGTTTTGTCTCCTTGGTAGCCTATGCCCCCGTGGCCTCCATGCCCAGCACCTGCCTTGGGATCCCCTCGCCTGCTGGCGGGGCCCCAGCACTGATCACATATCTTTTGGAACCCGGGTTTCTTCTCCAGGGAGGGCTCAGTTCGCCCTACTGGGTGATAGACAGATCCATGGACCTGGTTTTACTTTGTAACAAAAACTTATCAGCTTCAAAACTATACCTGTCCAAGTAAATTTATTTACTCTTGTGTCAACCTAGTATTATTAGCATGGGATTCATAGGAATATTGCATAATCTGAAAAGAAACTACAAAATTATCAATATCAATAAGATAGTCTTCAAATTTTTGTTGGCATTTTTGCAGACAATTTAAAAAATGCTGCATATTGATTATTGTTAGGAAATCTTCCACATACTGATTCATGTTAGGAAAATGTATGAAACCATTATTTGTTTGTATTTTAGAGGTTTCACTTTTAACATGAATTCTCTTTTGTAAATTCTTTGCAAATAAGCTTTTGCTTTCCTTGAAGTTTCAAATTCAGCTCACTCATATGCAGTATGATATTAAGGGAACATACATCATTGTGCCATATTTTTGTCATTGATTATTGGATAATTGGCAATTATTCTTTTTGTTACCCGAAAATCCTAAATTAGAGCTAACCATTGGTGAATCTTTGTAAAACTCTTCTACGTCTTCACCAATATAAGCACTGACACAAAACACAAGGCCATTAAATTTTTTTTTAACACTTCTATAAACTGTTAATGATTCAGAGCATTTGCACATATGTAATAGATGTATACTAACAACTGTATTCATGGCACTCTCCATAGAGTCGGTTTTAAAAAACTGAGCACAGGAATTTTCAATGTGTATCATATGTTGGTGTGATGCAATATGACAAACATCAGTTTCTAGTTTTAAAATGCTGTTATGTCTGGATTTTTCAGAAACAAATATTTTCATATCAGCTGAAATTCTTCAACTGATGTGAAAGCTTTAAAAAATATCTATGTCATGAGTTCTAATTTTTAAGATAGTGAATTGACAGTATTTCTGCATAGATTTGAAAGTCTTTTGAGAGAAAAAAATATTACCAAAGTATTAATTGGGCAGTGTTCCTTATTTTCAAACTCCTGTCAGAGTGTCCTTTCTTAAAAATGCATTTTTGAACATCCACTCCTTTGCTCATAAATGTTCAGATCATCATGCTTTCGTGGTAAAATCCAAATTCCTTAGCATTCAGTGTCATGGTCTTGTCCTCTCAATCTTCTCAACTTCATCCCTTCTGTTCCCTCCTCTTACACCTTCATCCAGTCGTGCTGAACTTGTGGTTCTCCCAGAAGGCCATCTTCTCTTACTTTTCCGTGCCATTCCACTGCTACTGCAGAAAGAAGCACCTCTCCCCTCCCTATCCCCATCTATCTTACTCCTACTAGTCTTTCAACTCAGCACAGAAGTCATCTTCTCTTTAAAACTTCTTGTAACAGCCCTCTTCTCCTGTCATCCTGGAATTAGTATCCCTCCCCTGTCCCCCTTCACACTCACCCCTTCACCCTCTGAATACTCTGCCATAGCACTTACACTCTGTTGTAGCTGTCTACCAGATGGCCAATTGTTAGAGGGCAAGGGTGGTGCTGCTTTCCCCTCTATTTCCCAAACACCCAGAAGAGCCCCTGGCATATAATGCCTGCTCAAAAAGGTTTTCGGCATATTCATGAACTATCACATCATATTTATATTATTGAGTATTTCAAAGGATACCTGACTAAACTTGAATAATAAATGTGTCCTGTGTGTAATGGGTTCTATTCTTTGCTTTAAGAGTAATATATTACTTTTAAATATAACTAAATAGTCAGTTGGATGTCTTATTTTAGGATGTTCATTGTCATTTTAAAAAGCTTTTTTTTTAAAAAAAAAAGCTTCTAGCCATTTTATTTTTATATGACCTAACTTTTGTGATTGCATTTGTGATGGTTTAATACTGGATTTTGCTTTTGTGGCTAATCAGTCATCTTTCCCCTTTTCTCTCTTGGTTCAGCTCCAACAGAGGCCACTATGCAACTACACCTAGGTAAGTGTTTAAGGCCCCAGTGTCACTAACCTTAGTCCTAGATCTACGTGCCCCATTCCTCTGGCTTTGTGGGCAGATGAAGCACTCTGTACTCTCTGATTTGCTGATCATTCACTGAAATCAGAGTCAGGTCCAGATTATGCTTGAACACAGGAACTCACCAAGGATGATCATGCTATCCAGCTGAGGGCTAATGGAAGGACTTTCAAACCCGTTAGTCCATTCATCCTTAGGATCCTGTTGAGTGTGACCATTCAACAGAACATTCTGCTGAATTTTTCCCTGTGCTCCTATCCACCATAAGCAGACCATAGAAGTGATGGGTAAGGAGCTATAAGTATGGAGGAATTCGTCTCACCTCAGATTTGAGATGTCTGCTCAAATTAGTACTGCATTGTAAAAAGAGAAGTAATTTGGTCATTTCTTCAGAAACTGAAATGAGACTATTTCAATAACTATGTGCTTTGTTTAATGGCACCCTATTACATTTAGCACCCCTCATTTTTCTCATGATCTTTTCACTGTGCCAGGCACTGAGTGGGCCACAGTTCTCGAGGCAAGGTTGTGTTGTGGTTAAGTGCAGATGTTGGAACCAAGCTGCCTAGTCTCACCTTCACCACTTTCTATCCATGGGACATCAAGCAAGTTACTTAACCCCTCTGTGCCTCAGTTTCCACATTTGTAAAATGGAAGTAATAATAGTACCTACCTCCTAGGGTTGTTATGAGGATGGACTGAATTCATATTTGTAAAGCATCTAGTCAACAACATAGCAGTGTTGGAAATCAATCCTCTCTAATAAAATGGTAATATGCAAATTAGCCATCACTCCGCTACATAAGCCACGCCCACCAGCCAAGCCATGCCCACCAGCCAATCAGGGCGAGTATGCAAATTAACCCCAATCCAAGATGGCTACAGCCACAGAGAGCAAGGTTTCCCAGGTAACAGAGGAAGCCAAGCTTTCCATAGCCGTTGCAGGCCTAAGCCTCCACTCAAGCTACAAAGTTTCAATTATAGAAGGTAAACAAATTCAAACAAATGGCAGCAGAATGGAGCTTGAGAGAGCAGGCCAGGGTTGCCGGCGGCAACAGGGGAAGCAAAGCTTTCCGCACACCCTGGCTGGGCTCACCCGCTTAAGGCTACAAAGTTTCAATTGTAGAAGGTGAATTAACTGCCACAGAAATAGCTGCCGGAGCCCCAGGCTTGGCTCTGCTCCAGGCTACAAAGTTTCAATTGTAGAAGGAAAATAAATTCCAGATACCAGGGCCTCCCCTTGGGTTGCCAGGGGGCGTGGCCGGCCTGCAAACCACCACAGGCCCCTTGCTCAGGCCGCCCCACACCCCAAGGGAACCCCCACCCTTATCTGTGACACCCTTCAGGGCAAACCAGCTGGCCCCCACCCGTGCACCAGGCCTCTATCCTATCTAATAAAAGAGTAATATACAGATTGATCATCACTGCAACACACAATATAGCTGCCCCCATGTGGTCAAAGATCCTGCCCCCATGTGGACACAAGATGGCCACTACAAGATGGCCAGCAGGAGAGGGCAGTTGGGAGGCACCTGGCCTGCAAGGGAGGGCAGTTTAGAGGGACCAGGCCTGCAAGGGAGGGCAGTTGAGAGGGACCAGGCTTACAAGGGAGGGCAGTTGGAAATGATCAACCCTGTAGGAGAGGGCAGTTAGGGGTGACCAGGCTGGCAGAGGAGGGAAGTTGGGGGCAAACAGGCTGGCAGGGGAGCAGTTAAGCATCAGCCAGGCTGGCAGCAGAGTGGTTAGGGGGTGATCAGGCTGGCAGGCAAGCAGTTGGGAGCCAGCAGTCCTGTATTGTGAGAGGGCCTAAACGGGCAGTCGGACATCCCTCCAGGAGTCCCAGATTGGAGAGGGTACAGGCTGGGCTGAGGGACAACCCCCCGCCGTGCACGAATTTCGTGCACCGGGCTTCTAGTAACTATATAAACAACCATTGAGGCTTACTCATGCCTTTGTAAAAATTCTCTATGAAACCAAGAACTCTAAGAGTTAAATTTCTCATTCTTTTTTAGTGAAGACCTGTTTTAAAAGCAATGTCCTACACTGCGCTACTTAATAAGAATGAAAAGAAGTCATCCTGGCTGGCCCCAGCCTTTTCAGGTGTCTCTCGCTGTGGGACTTGCAGATGAGTCAGTGATTTGTCTCTTGGGCTTTTCCTTTCAACCTGTAAGCCCAATTAATTTATTTTTCTCTTTGGAAGATCTGCCTTGAGAAGCTCAGCTTTTATGTGATGCTACAGCTTGGGGCATCTCTTCTTTGGCAGACAAACAAGCACTTAGAAGCATGCCTTCTGGCCTCAGAGGTAGGCTGGTGACTCACAGTGGCCCAGCTGAGTCTCTAGTCTCCGCCACGCTGGGTATTTGAGAGAGCTGTATCCTATAGGCATTTCGGACACCGTGTCTAATTGTTCAGAGGAATCATTAAATCACTCCCATGCACAGAATACATCACAGTGTTCTCTCCAGTGTAAATCCCTATTCTCCCTGTTATAGTGCCCAAGGCTTTGAGTCTAAAAAGCCATTTCTCACAATACATGCTGATTCACTGGTTTCCCAGCCTTTGTTATGTGCTTACCTGCTGGCATACCTGCTATAAAGAGGGTGAGAATGGCTATAGGTGGTGCTATCACCAAAGAGAATTTAGAAGTATGCTTCCTAATATTTGGAGCTGAATTTAATTACTCAGTGAGTTCAGTGAGCAAAATAAAAAAGGTAAATGTCATGTTTTGGGGGGGAAAATTGGGAGGGTTATTTTTTGTTCGTTAGATCATATGATTTTAATTTTTCCATAAAGCATATGTAAACTAGTTCAAACAAAATTATACAGGCTCAGAGAATTTATATTAGTTGAAACAAACTTCCCGAGCAAACCATGGGAATCAATGGAAGAGTTTTTAAGCACAAAATTCATTTTTTTCACCTTGAGTAGAAATAATTATCATTTCTCATACAACCTTGAAAATGAGCTGACGGACATTGTAGCTGGCCATGAAATTGTTTTTACTCACCCACCCTCTATTCAGTGCAAATATCACATACTCTATAGCTATGAAAACATTCTTTGCTCTTAGCATGCCCAGAGTTCTTCTAGATTATATTAAAAATGGGTGTTTAACATAATCTCAAGTGTAGCGATAATATATTGAAAACTACGGATGGTTCCCTGGCATTCCTTCTGACTTCTAACATGACTTTATTGGGGACTTTTACTTATTTGTGTAGATTATTTCTCCTATGCAGCTCTGAGGGGGAAAGAAGTTAACTCGAAACACATTAAATAAAAAATGAGTGAATATAGGAAATGAGAGAAAGCAGGAGGGTTATAGGAAAGAGAAGAGGAAATGGGTTAGTAAATTCCAGCAATGATAGCTGACATCGAATAGAGTGTCCTGTTTCTTTCTACACTTTAAAGTGAGTTGGAAACAGAATCTCTTTGGGCGTGTGGAGCTATGAGAGGCAAGTCTTGTGTGACCTCTCCCTCTTGGTTGGTGCTGACCTTGGTCTTCCTGCCTTTCCTGCCTGGTGACACTTTGGTAGGGTTTCTCTTTGGGGGCTCTAGTTTCCAGATTTCTAGGTGTCTAAACAGCACAGCCTTTACCCTTTTCCCTTAGCAAAGCAAATGTCATCAACTGCTCATTTAAAATTCAGTCTTAAGGTCAAACTATTATTTCTCATAAATGCAGCACATTGAGCCTTTTGTGTAGCCAAATCTATTGGTTAGTATACTTTTTTTCTAAGTACTTTTTTTTTCTTTTAGCTGAAATACATAGCGACAGTATTATCCTACGAGATGACTTTGATTCCTACCACCAACTGGAATTGAATCCAAATATATGGTAAGTTACAGGAATATGCCTCACTTGGGTTTTTTTTTTTTTTAAGCAAAAAAGAAATGATGCTGATGTTCCCTTGGAGCAGTTACATAAAATTAAATTTTTCTTTAATGCTAAGGTATCAGTAAGAATTGTTTAACTAGGGACCTGGGCTTAATGTAGACTGCATACTGTCTATTCCTGACTTAAGAACTGAATCTAGGTATCCCTCAAAGCCACGGGCATGGCTAGATGTTTTCTTCAGTTGTATACACAGAAAACATTAAGTTTTAATGTGTCTAATTATTGCATTTATACAAGCAAAAGAACGGAAATGGTTTATCTGAAATGACAGATGATTTGAATCACACTTCCAAATAACTTCTAAGCCATTGGGTCAACTCATCATTATACTCCAATCACTTCTTCAAAGGCTATTTAGGTACAATTTCATGAGTATTTTGAGGACAAAGATATAATGAACCAAAACTTATTTGTTAAAAATTTGTTGACTTGGGCACAGACAACAATGTGATGATTGCAGGGGGTGGGGGGGGAGGGGGGGCGGGGAGGGGAATGGGAGATGGGGGATGGGAATGGAGGTAGAAGAGGGTATAGAGGAGATAAGTGGAGATGGAAAACATTAAATTTTTTTTTAAAGAAACTTGTTGAATACATACATGGATGCATGAATTTATTGGCAATTGTATCTTTGCTGACTTTGGATAAACTGGCCTGTCCACCCAGAACTACAATCAGTCTGCACAATTTAAGAGAATATCTGAATGTGTATTTTCTGTCATACTCAATGTTTTTGTATACATAATTACGAGTTCAAGATAAAATAGAAGATCTAATGTAAACTTTCAAGCTACAACCAAAATCCAAGCAACACTCAGGACTAGGAAGAGAATAACCATTTTATCCTCAAATGTTACCATATGATATCCATTTCTGTTTCTGTTCAACAGATACTAAGCAATAATTATTTTATTTATGCAGTAAATTAAAAGCAGATATATATTTTTTCTGTCAGGTAATTTATACTTTAGTAAAGGAAACAATAAAAACATTTCTTGGAAAAAGTGGCCCTTGACCTGAGAGTAGCTGATGACATATACAAAGTGTTGCTGCTTAAACACTAGGAAGAGGAACGTTTTATGTCTTTTCTAGAAGGAAGTATAGATCTATATAGTATAAATATATAAACAGAATCAGACTAGACAGCCGTAAAGTCTGATAATTTATATCCAATTTAAAGAAATAATTTCAACAAAATTTCACCTTCATATGAACATAACCTAAATATAAATTTCTTAAAATAAATTGAAACTCTTTATTAATAAAAGGCAAAAAAGCCAACAACAACAACATCAAACACCAAAAACTTTCTAAGCACAGCTTTTACCCTGGAAAAATTCTCTACTTCTCCTGACACTTGGCTTTTTCATATCCATTAATGTAGATGTTATCGGATGATTTGTTTCTTTCAAGGCAAGTTCATTTCTGTCAAGCTAATTCATGTTCTTCAGTGAGTTTTCCTGACAAATACAAAATGTGACTTTTATGTGGTTCAAGTTCTGTTGTTTTTAAAATCAATGAAACGTGATTGATTTTGCTTCACCCATTTTCATGACTGATCTATGATTTCCTGACCAGAGTTATGGATTTTGTGTCCCTTTTATTTAAGGTATGGTTTTCCCTGCGTTTTAAAAAAACCTTTTATTAACTCTAAAAAGCCACATAACTTCTGTCTCCTATCAAATATGCTTCAGAGTAAATTCACTTTATCCCTTATTGCCCACCAGCTCTTTCATCTAGCCTCTTTAAGATAAACAAACAAACAAACTACAAAACAAAGCAAGAACCCAAACTATGAATCTTTCATCATTTGAGAGATGACTTTGTTGAACAAAAGGTGTCATGGGTTCTGAGGTCGGGCCAGTCTGGTTTGACTCTTGAACTAGGCACTTGCCAGCTGGGTACCTTGAGAAAAGCAAAATGCTTGCTTCACCTCTCTGAGCTCCATTGTCTGGTCAGTAAAAGTAAGACTAATACTGTCCTTAGAGCACTGTTTTAAAGATTGGTAAGTCTGAAGAGGTCTGGCACCATGCCTGGTGCACTATAGGTGCTCAGTACAAGTTAGTTCCCTCCCCCATTCTCTCTCTCCTTCCCTCCTCTCTCCCTCCCCCTCCCTCCTTCCCTTTCTCTTTCCCCTCCCTTCTCTTCCTCTCCCTCTTCCCTTCTTTCTTCCTCCTGTGGTGTGTTTGCACATTGGTCTCCTTATCTCCTTTAAGCCTAGATACGAAGAAAAATCATTATTATTAACATTATCTTCAACCAGATTATTTAAGTGAGTCTCCAAGTCTTCCCTTGTTGCATTTGGATGAAAAAATAGACATCAAATTAAATATATCTGTATTATATGATATTTGGCAGAATCATAGAGAAGGGAAAAAGAGGTATTGGATGGCACAATCATAGAGAAGGGAAAAAGAGGTATTGGATGCCTTAAACCCCTTAAAAATAGACATAAACTCCCTAAAGCCAGAAACCAGAAACCAGTAAAATCCAATATCTCAGGAAATATTTTCAATAAAGTAATAACAGAGCCAACTTCGTTTTCTAACTTCACTCTCTTGAAATCTCTGTTTTCTTGTACACATATTGACATGTGAGTTTTGTTCCTTATGATATTGCCTTTGGTTCTCTTCACCCCGCTGAATTAGAAGCCTCTGGGTAACCTTGTGGCAGCGTGGAAGGAGGGTCCTTGCTGCCGGCACCATCCCTGTGCCACTGCCACACAGGCAGAAACGAAGTGCCTGGTGTGCTGCCTTTGGCCAGAGTCCCATGACCAAATGCATCACCAAGTCATTTTCCACAAGAGAAACATGTGCTGCTTTTATGAGCATGTTTCTTCCATATGGTTCAAAAAGCATCCTATACATTGTTTAATTTGCAATTTTTAAGGACAAGAAAAAAGAGAAATTAAGAAACTTCAGTCACGTCTATACAATGATGGAGAGGTAGATCAGTTTAAAAGTTAATCACTCATAACTTATTTGCTTCCCTCAACTTTATCTAATGAAATGAACTTTCACTCTATTTCATGTAATTCTTGACATCCAAGTTTATTATCTCATGTACAAATGACTGTGATACAAAATGGTACTACTCTTATTATGAATGAACATAACAGCCAGGTAACTATTCCAAGTATGTGACAGCAGTTGGAATAGAACCAAGAAAGTTTGTTACACCAGCTCAATATCGAGTGTACTGTCTATCTACTTAGTTTAAATATTAGATTTGATCTAAAAAGTAATATGTGTATTTAGTGAAAAGTCCAAGAATATTAAGAAAATAATGCAAGTAAGTCTTGCTCCCACACTAGACCTATGTCCCCTTCCTCCGGAGGCAACACTGTTAACAGTTTCTGCCAGTTCTTCCAAAGTTCTTTGTGCTCACACAGGCATAGCAGTTATGAATTCTGTTCACCAACTTGGGTATCAGAGAAACAAAATGTTCTTTATTCTTTCATAACCCAACTTAATTTCTTTTTATTGTCCCCCAGTGATGGAAACTTAATTTCAGTCAACTTTGGCTTGCCCTCTCCCATTTTTTCTGATGTTGTATCTAAGTTTCAGATGACTTATTAGTGCAAAAGCCAGAGGTTCTCTGGTCATCTGTCCCTACAGATGCTCACTGAGTCCTCCCCAGCTCATCTAGTCTGTGGTGACTGGTCCACGCAGATAGCCTTCATCTCTCTCCTGTCCACTCCTTCTGGCCAGTGGCTCTGTTTTGAGCCCTGCTTAAGGGCATGGAATTGTTCTGCGGCTCCTGGACCTGGACGGTGGGCCTCCTTGTGATGCTCTGCTCTGGTGTGCTATCAAGAAGCTTTGGTCCTTCTGCCTCCCTGAAATGCAGAGCATAGAATGTTTCTGCCGTTTGCCCCCCAAGTCTCTCTGGGCCCTGCTAAGGAAGTGGCCCTTTATCTTCCCACTCTCCCAGTGGGTTCTGATTGCTTTGTTGGAATGAGAGATGGGAAGTAAAGTTCCAAGTAAAGAGAACAACAAAAGCCCTTCATGGGAATATAGTGGTGGTTCAGGTTTGATGAGAGTGAAGCTTTTTCACCTTGACTTTGCCTGGATGCTGGTATACCTCTGGAGTTACAATAGTAACTTCATCATTTCAATTGTGTCACTGAACCCAAGGGAGTGAAAGAGTATGGATGGAGCCACATCGGTTTATCAGCACTGCTGACAGTGCCCCATTATCAAGTATGTTCAATACAATTGCACTATTGATGATGGAGCAGATCAGTATTTATTCATATATAGAGAGACAACCCTCCAACACCCCCCAAAGAAGTGGGAAGAAAAACCTCATGTAACTAAGTTTAGAAGCTATGTAAAGACTTGCAAATATGCTTTGTCTCATTAACATTTCACTTAAGCATCTGCTACTTTCACCAACCACACTTGCATAGTTCTTTTTTATTAATTAAATCATTTAATCAATCTATTTATTTATTTGTTTATTTATTATTTTTTAATAATAGACACAGCCAGGGGCCTGTTGCTTGTGGGGTTTTTTAAATATATTTTTATTGATTTCAGAGAGGAAGGGAGAGGGAGAGAGAGAGAGAAACATCAATGATGAGAGAAAATCATTGATCGGCTGTCTCCTGCACGCCCCCTACAGGGGATTGAGCCCGCAACCCAGGGATGTGCCCTTGACCTGCATCGAACCCAGGACCTTTCAGTCCGCAGGTCAAGACTCTATCCACTGAGCCAAACCAGCTAGGGCAAATTAAATTATTTTAATATGATATTAGCACTGCCAGTATTTCATATGAATGGAGAGAACTCATTTTTTTATTAAAAGGAAATGTACCTGGTAGCAAAAACTGGGAAAATCTCAGCCATCCATCAATGGCAGAATGAATATTGTATGAGTAAGACACTCATACAATAGAATACTACTGAGCAATAAGAAGGTATGAATTATTGATAATTGAAACAACATGGCAGAACCTCTCAAATATTATGTTAAGTGAAAGAAGCCAGGCCCAAACTAGTTTTTACTCTGTGGTTTCATTTATAAGAAATATAGATTAGGCAAACTTACTTAAAGTGATAGAAATTAAATGACTGCTTATTTCAAGGATGGGGGATTTACTGGAAAGGGCCTTGAGGAGCTTTCTGTGGTAATGAACATATTATATATCTTGAGAGACCATGGTTTACATAGATGTGTGCATTTGTCAAAACTTAAGATCTATGTGTTTCACTGTGTACACAATTACTCAATAAGATTTTTCAATAATGAGAAAAAATATGAAATAGACATTTCTGCTTCATAACTTGGAGTTTAAAGATAGTAAAGGTAACTAAAACGTGAATGAATTCTTAAAAACTAAGTTTTCTTAAGAAGTATCTTTATACTCCTAGCAATTACAAAATCAAGGAGGAATCTTTGTGTGGCTTAGCAGATTAGCCCTTTAATGCTTGTTTTCTGACGATCACAGACGACATCCACAGTTATAACATCACTAGGCTCTGATGTTCTAGTGGGCAACTTGGGACTATTACAAAACATGATGATAAATGGCAACTGGATGACAACAGATGTTTCCCCTCTAGCACAGTAATGATAGCAGAGATGTCCTCGTTAGCAGAGATCAGGGGAGAACAGGAGTCACTCTGCAGAAGGAGATCTGAGATGAGTAAGTTGTGATGCCAACAGGGAGATGAGACATCAAGAAGAAAGACTCAAATGAAGTTGTTTCAGGTCCTCTGGTACCTGAAGACCTCTGTCAGTTGTCAGTCGCTTTATCGTACAGAAAGCCCACAATTTACAGCTAAGGAAGCTAAAGCCACGGCTGGCATTGCATAGGATTGCTTGAATCAAGAAAAGACTAGAACATTTCCACTTTTACAGGTAAAAGGTAAGACTACAAGGTCAGCCCACCCGGCATGGCTTAGTGGTTGAGCATTGACCTGTGAACCTAGAGGTCACGGTTTGATTCCCAGTCCGGGCCCATGCCCAGGTTGTGGGCTCGATCCCCAGTGTGGGGTGTGCAGGAGGCAGCCAATCGCTGATTCTTTCTCATCACTGATGTTTCTATCTCTCTCTCCCTCTCCCTTCATCTCTGAAATCAATAAAAAATATATTTAAAAAAGACCACAAGGTCAGGGAAATAGAGATCTCAAATTGCTGCTTCATTTGGTATTTTCTTGAAAATGCTAATTTATTGGAGCAGTTATCCTGAAATGGAGCAAAAAGATTGGTAATTTGGCTCATTAAAGGTAATTTTCTTTGACATATAATTGACTCAGTGGAGAATATGAAAAGACAGATTTTAGGATGGGGGTTGAGTTATGCTAGCTGGAGTTTTAGTCCGTGATTAATAGCCTAATAACAGAAAAGAAGTCAAGCCAACAGTAAAACAACTTCGTAGTTCTTTAGTGTCTTGGATTCCCCATCTATATATATAAAAAGCCAGAATATAACACCGGAACCACCCAACGACCAGTCACACACTGACCTCCAGGGGATAGACGCTCAATGCAGGAGCTGCCCCCTGGTGGTCAGTGCGCTCCCACAGCAGGAGAGCCACTCAGCTAGAAGCCGGGCACACGAGCCTCTCCTGCCTCTGGCAGGTGCAATCTCCAGCAAATAGACTGCAGTCCCAACGCCCAGGTGGTGAGAGTGTAGCCGGAATGGCCACGAATCAACCATCACCGGTCCCTAGAACTCTCCCTTCAGACCCTGTGACTGCACCACACCCCTTACCTATTGCCCTCTGGGTCTCAGGATGCAGGCTCGGGAAAAACCCACAGAGGCGCTTCACAAACTTACTACCTGGGCCAGCCCCCATCTGAAGAGCAAGTGCTGGTGAAGTCCAGCCCAGTGACCAACGCCCACATGTGTCCACGTGGGTGAGCCCTTCGCAACTTCCACCTACCACCCGGCCCCGGCCCCATCTCCCAGAAAGGTCCGTGACCTGGCACTGAACACCTGCTCCTGGATCCCTGCAGAGCACTGGTCAGCTCCGGACGGGCGAGCCTGATATAGCTGCCAGGCTCCTGGAACTCTGCCTCCGGCATAAAGAGAAAATCTCGTCCTTTACCCATTGCCCCAGAGATACAGAGGAAGACAGCAATATAAAAATGGCCACAAGGTGGTGACTGACAATCGGGGTAAAAGTCAGAGAGGTGGATCTGAAGGGTGGGGGTGTGGGAGAGAGAGCACCCCCTCCCTCCAAGATCCCCAACTTTGTATTGTTCACCTCCAAGCATCTCTTATCCAGCTCTGAGCAGTGGAAAGCATTCAGCACAGCCCAAGGTGTTCACTGGGGACCTCATAGCCGGCAAGGCGCAACCCTGGCTGCAGAAGGGACATTTGGAAATATTTTTTTCAGGAAGCTGTGGGGAGGAGGACAGACTCCCCATGTGACTTCCTGTTGGCTCAAGGAACGTGGAAACTCCCCAGGCACGCAGGTGTGGGCTCCCAATTTCCTTTCAGTGTGCACGAATCCGTGCACCAGACCACTAGTAAAGAATAAAAACAGAGGGGACTCAATTTATTAGCCAAGTATGAGAATCACAGTTAAGTGCAGTTTCAAGGTGATCAGAAAAAAGTAAGACTGATGAACAATGTCCCTGAGAAAGAAATTGGATAAAAGTACATTGTCGTGGCTCATTGTCCAGCAGGCCTATGGGCAGTAAGTGTGGGAGATAGCGCTGGGTGAAGGGGAGCACCTAGCCATGGACACCGAAGTCTCCATACCACTGCTGAGGGATTCTCAAGAGATAGTTTTTGTAATGATAATCATTTAGAAGATATATGATCCAATAGGGTTAACTGATGGAACATGGAGCATAAACCTTACATTTTTTCAAGAGCAAGTTACTAAGGGAGATTGTGAATAATGAGAAAAATCAGGCAAAATATTTTCTCTGATGACATATCTTTGCTAGAACCTATTATATATCAGTGTATTTTGAGGTTGTGGAATAATAATTTGGTCTGTAGGGTTTGATGGTCCAATATTCTGATCTTAGGTGCATCTTTTCTACTTTTTCTCTCCCTCCCTCCCTCTTGTTCCACCATCTCTCATTCTCTCTTCCCTTTTGTTAATAAGTTTATTCTCTTATTACAACATTCTTCTCTAACCTTCCTCTCTTGCTTCCTTCCCTCACTCTTCTTACCATTATGTAATTACTGTGGGGTGAAGTTTTATATGCAATAGAGGGGTTATCCAGAAGGTGGCCCACTAATAAAACAAGGTGTGAATCTGGAGGCATATTATTTCCTTCTTTAATCTCTGTTTTAGATGACAGAAATAAGAGGTCGCTTGGTGGAATTAAATGTCAAGTACATTTGAAAGAGTGAGAAAATATTTCTTTAAGCAGCATGTAGTGGAATTCACCATAGTAGGAGGTCAGAATATTGTATGCAGTAGTAGCATATTAGAGGGTTATTTTAACTCAAATAATATTTGTCGTTGTACATGTTAACAAAAGAAAGATCAAATTTAAAACCCCCTAGTGAAATAAGAAGAATTTTCTTACCTTCCTCAGTGAGAAGTAATGAGAAAGAGTGAGCTAAAAATGGAGTTTGTAATTTTCACCTTTGGAACATGTTTTAGCTCCTTAGAAATAAGTCATGACATCGTTGAAGGTGATATTATTCTCAGTCTCATAGAGTGAACTTTCCTTGCTGTTTTTTCTAAAAATATTCCACATTGACAAAGAGAATAGATTTTTTAAAGAGCTTGATCTTTTACAAATAGTCATGCAGTCATGCCCTCTTTATCATAAAACTGACTATGGGCAAAAGTTGAGTGCTCTCTGCCCTAACCGGTTTGGCTCAGTGGATAGAGCGTTGGCCTGTGGACTGAAAGGTCCCAGGTTCGATTCCGGTCAAGGGCATGTACCTTGGTTGCGGGCACATCCCCAGTACGGGGTGTGCAGGAGGCAGCTGATAGATGTTTCTCTCTCATTGAAGATTCTAACTCTCTATCCTTCTCCCTTCCTCTCTGTAAAAAGTCAATAAAATATATTTTTTTAAAAAAGTTGAGTGTTCTGGTTGTTGAGGTTTGAATGGAAAGTACAAGGAGCTCCAGTGTCTCCAGAAGAAGTCAGCTGAGTGTCCTGCTACCAAATGGCCCACAGGGTCCTCTTTACTTTGGTGGATTCACTGTCCCTCATCTGTCCTGGTCTTGCAAGCTCACACATCAGATTTTGTCAGTATCAGTGTTGGCTATATCTGGGGGAAGAGATGTGTTATCTTTGGGGTCAGGAAAATTGTAAGTACTTTTTATAGTCAGAAACAATATGGGAATTATTTTAAGATCTCCATTCAGAAATGCTGGTGAGTAGACAATTCTGGCTTGTTGAATGCCAGATTGCTTCTTCTGAGGCTGAGTCCCAGACACTGACTCCTCCTTCAGAGGCAATAAATTATGAACAGATAATACAGTGTCCTCTTTCTTGGGGCAAACAGCATGCATCTCAAATGAGAATTTGATGGTAACTGATTGTCAGTGAGTTTCCAGGTGATTAACTTGTTTCAGCACAGTGCCTGACTAAAGGCTGAGTGATTTCCCTCTGATCTGATCAGAAGAATGAGCCATGTAATTAGATTGCTCTTGAGGAAATGATATTTCAGTTATTTATTTATTGTTATCAGGATGATGTCACCACCAACCATTCATAAATCTCCAGTTGTGAGAAGGAGCCAAATTTTCTCATTAATCCACCTGCTCTGCCCTTTATCCTGAAAGTCCCTTGTAAGTCACCACAATAGGTGGGGTCCCTGGACTCCAGAGACATTTCACTTTATCTTCCTCTGTGTGTCCTGAAAGGGTGCTTTGGCTTGTTTTCCAGCTTAATAATTTCAAAATCAGGACTGAAAACATAATTATACCTATACAAGTGTGCTCTCACTTTATCCCAGACAAATAAAAGCCCCAGCCACCTAAATAATAATAATAATAATAATAAGATAGAGAATTAACACCAAAATAACAGTTTCCAAACTGCCAAGGAGCTTGTAATAGTGAAAAACAAAACTTTGGATCAAAGCATTTTTTTTCTTTTATGTTTATGGCTTGACCCTAGATGTGTTGGTCAACAAGTACCTGCCTTTATATTTACTGATTATTTTATATTTTTGCTAGTGAAAAAATAATAGTGTTAAAGTGTACATATAAAAACTATTTGGAAATATTTGGAAATATTGAATTTGATTATATATTCCAGCCCAGCAAATTCATTCTTAACATTTTCTATGAAGTCCATAATGCTTTTATTTTGTTTTTGTACATTTTTCACTTGCAAAACAAAATCCTTTTAGAAAAGAAAAACATTAAGAAAATTCATTGTAGCTTTTCAAAATAAACGCTGAGAGTAAAAATGGTGACAAACTCTTTTATTGCACGCTGTTTTTATAAAATCGGAGTTCTTGTTCTGGCTGCATTACAGTGGAATGGCAAGAACATTGTACAAAAGGAGCCAGGAAACCTGAATTGTTTCTGTTCCATCATTTGTAAAATAAAGGGGCGATGAGACTCAGTGATATTTTAGGTGCCCTCTGACTCAAATGTGCAATGATCTGTGAACTCTAGTAATAGATTAGCTTCATGTGGAACCTAAGTGTGTGATACATAGGTTCAACAAGGGTTTAACAAATTCAGGCTTTGCATGGTCTTTGGAGATAGCAAGCATTTCCATTAAAATGTCTTTTAATCATACCATTGATGGCAGAGAGGTGATTTGTATGATGTGCCATGGTATTTATCAGATTCTTATGCTCTGTTTTCCATATCGGGGGGAGGAAATAAAGGAGTGGGAAGTTTTTTTGTTTTGTTTTAGATTAGAATAATATTCAGTATTACTTTTCTTATTAGGCAGAGAAGCAATTCATTTCTAATCCTTAGCCTAGGGGGTCACATTCCTTTTTAAATTGAAAAACAAAAGTTTGTAACTGGGATTTATTTAAAACTCCCTTCTTTCCACCAATCTCTGAAGAATATGTTATCTAGCTTTACAAAGCCCACTGTTTTCCTGAGAAAATTAAATTGTGAGGCCACAGTTTAAATGTTAGGAACAATCAGCATTTTTTCCCCTCTGAGCCTGAAAATATTGGACTGTCATCATTTAGCAAATTGAACCCCAGTTCTTAAGAACTCGTATAACTTTTCTATAGGGGAGAGCAGGATTTCAGACCACTAGTGTTCTTCACAAAGAGTACCCATTGGGTTAGTACCTAACTCTATTCAACAAGTTACATTGTTAGGCACAGAGGCAATTTGAGAAAGAGAGGAGCATAGGACTTTAAGAGCACTTAGATATTGTTTTAAATTCTGGGGAATTATTTTTCTTGGAGTGTGGATGTTTATTTCCACCTGTAGGTTTTTTAAACCTACCTTGTCTTTCTGACACGGATCACTAGTTTCTTCTGTGAAACCATAGCCACTAGTTGCCCTTTGTACTATCTGACCTCCATCTAGATCATTGTGTTCATCATGAAATTATGATTTGTCTTTTCCTTTATGATAACGGTATTCATATTTGTAGTTATACAACGCTTAAATTTAATGGTAGAAAAAATATTCGGAAGTTCATGTTGTAGAGTCAGTATTTAGCAAAGTCACCTTGATGGGCAGCACAGATGGTTAGGAACATGAATAGAAATTAATCCATGACTAATAGTCATGGGAAAGTAAGGGGAGATAGGCTCAGATTGATACACATTGAAGGGTCATGATGATGGTTAGAGCTTTCCAGAAACAAGACTATGGACAATATGATTTCTTTCCCAGAAATCCATTTTGAACTGCTTCCTTTCTCACTTTGTGTATCTCCCTCTCTACCCTGACCCCCAATAATATGCACTCCTATGATTTCAACCATATCCTAAGCTGTCATGTCAGTGCTGATCTTTCTCTGAAGTTCAGATACATATAATCATTGTCAGCTGGGCATCTCCAGTTGTCAGCATAACCAGAGAGCAGTCTCCAAGCTCTGTAATTCTCTAGAGTCACGCTGTCCAATATAGTAGCCACTAGTCACATGACTGATGAGCGTTTGAAATGTGACTAGTCAGAACTGAGGTGTGCTGTAAGTGTAAAATACACCTCATGATTTGAAGACTTATTATGAACAGAGAATATAAACTATGTCATTAATAATTTTATATTAATTAAATGTTAAAATGTAATTTGAATATATTGAGTTAAATAAAACATTATTAAAATTAATTTCACCTGTTCCTTTATATTTTTTAGTGTAGCCATTAGCAAATTGAAAATTACATGTGGCTCACATTAATATTTCTATTGAATAGCAATATTTTAGGGTGTGCCCACTTTTCTCTACTTCCACCTTATCTCAAGCACTATTATTTCTTGCTCGTGTTACATCGATAGTCCTGTCTTTTCTACCTCCAATCCATCATTTGCTAGAGAAATTTTCCTAAAAGTTGGGTTTGTATCATGGCATTGGGAGTTTGAATTCCAGTTCTGTAACTTCAAGCAGTGCAACCTTGGGCAATCATTTAATTTCGCTAAGTCTCAGTTTTAACACCCTCTAAATGAGGATAAAAAAATAGAGGAAGGGGTTTTACATAAATTAATTGAGGCATTATTTGTAGAGTTTTTAGTACTGTACCTATTACTTGGTAATTGGTCCAGGAAGCCTTTCATGTACTGGTTCCCACTTTCCAGCCCCATTGCTTGCCACCTTCTTCACGAACCAGTATAGTTCCAACCATACTAGTGCACTCAAGCAGCAGTTCTTGTGTGTCACAGTCTCTGCATTCTTTGTGCCTGGTCACAACTCACCTTTCTTCCTTGCTTAGGTAACTAGTTCTCATTCAGGACCAGTTCTGGGACCACCTCCTGTGGGAGCTTTCCCTTTCTTCCTCAGTCCGTGTTAGGTACCATCACAGCCAGTGTACTCCTGCTTTGAGGAATGAGGAGCTATGGAAAATGTGAGGGTTGTTGGAATTAGCAAGCACTGGGTCCAAATTGCAACTGTGTGACTTGAGCAAATGCTAAACTTCTCTGAAGCTCAATTATTAGTAAAATGACACAGACAGCTATCTTATAGAATGGTTGAGAGATTTTAATGGGCTTTGGAGTGTGTGGCACATAATTGAATACAATAAATAGCTATCATTGCATTGGCACCCTATATTTCAGTTGTGTGTTTGTTTCTCTGCCTTTCCTCCTGGAAGGAAATGATGCTGTTTTATTTGTTTTTGTTCCACTAAAGCTCACCACAGTGCCTGTGGGCCCTCAATATAAGTTTGTTAATTTCAAGAATGAATTAATGAATGAGGAATGAATAAATAACACCATTGGCAGCTAAGAGTGGGATGGGCATTCAGGTTTAAATTATAATAAATTTTATTGACAAACCCAGTCAGTCTGTGAGAAATTCTAGGAAAGGACATAAAAGACCTTGGCAGGAAGCTGACAGATGTGTTCCATCAATCCTTGTTGAAGCCATTATGCCTCCAAGTAGCAGCAATACAGTGAATAATTCTAAATACTGATAATTCTAAACCTTTAAGTTCCAACAGGGCACCAATGCCATTTGAAGCTTTATTTTAAGTTTCTGGAGCTATAAAGCACAGTGAAGAAGAGAAAGGTCTAGAGTGGTTGTTAAGCCAAATGCAGAGAAGGCTGTATCTGTTTGCTTTTTTTCTTTTTTTACTAGTAGTTTAATTTCTGTTATTCCACAACATAGAAGTGTTTCTCCAAACACACCAAACATCTGTTGTCTATTCACTGGTTCCCTGATGCCAGCTGTAGGCCATCTATGTTAGAATCACCTTTAAAAAAATAATATATATATATATATATAATATATATATAATCGATTATATATATATATAATATATATATAATCGATTATATATATATATATATATATTATATATATACTAGTAGCCCGTTTGCACGAAGATTCGTGCAATAGACCTTCATTCACCTGGCTGCCTGCACCAGTTTTCTGCCGGCACCAGGGACCCAGGCCTTGGCTGTGGCCACCGCCTTCTGCCTTTTTCAGGGTCGGGGCTTGGCCCCGGACGGTGGCCTTGTTCTCGGCGGCACCCAACATCCTTGCTAAGGATCGCAGGAGCCGACCCCCAGTGGTTTCCTGCGATCCGTGCAGGCTGCCCACTGGTGCCCAAGGCCGGGAAAGCCTCCGCCCCAGGCTTTCCCGGCCTTGGGCTCGCCGCACCCAGTGTCCCTGCTACCGATCACAGGAGCCGACCCCCAGTGGTTTCCTGTGATCGGTGCAGGCTCCCCGCTGGTGCCCAAGGCCCTGAAAGCCTCAGCCCCTGGGACCCCCGGAAGCGGCGGGAGGGGCAGGATGGGCACGGCCAAGCCCCCCCAGGTGGCCGATCGACCCCCGGGACCCCCGTGAGCGGCGGGAGGGGCGGGATGGGCCTGGCCATGCCCCCCCAGGTGGCCGATCGCCCCCCCGGGACCCCCGGGAGGGGCGGGAGGGGCCTGGCCACGCCCCCCCAAGTGGCTGATCGACCCCCGGACCCCGGGAGGGGCGGGAGGGGCAGGGCCACGCCCCCCCAGGTGGCCGATCAACCCCAGGACCCCCGGGAGGGGCGGGAGGGGCCCGGACACGCCCCCCTAGGTGGCCGATCGCCCCAGGCACCCCGGGGAGCGGCGGCATGGGCCCGGCCACTGGGCACTGCCATCTTGATCTTCTCAACAGCGGATATGACACCCGGAGTCCCGCCCCCAGCCTCCTGCCGGCCCAATCGTGGGCATAGCGGAGGTGCGGTCAATTTGCATGTTTCTCTATTATAAGGTAAGATATATATAATCAATTTCAGAGAGGAAGGGAGAGGGATAGAAAGATAGAAACATCAATGATAAGAGAGAATCATTGATCGGCTCCCTCCAGCATGCCCCCTACTGGGGATTGAGCCCGAAACTCAGGCATGTGCCTTTGGCCAGAATTGAACCCGGGACCCTTCAGTCCGCAGGCCGACTCTCTATCCACTGAACCAAACCAGACAGGGCTAGAATTACCTTTAAACAATATACAGGTATCTAGGCTACACCTGAACCCTGTTTAATCCAAACTATGGGGGAAGGAAGATGTAATACGTACATTTTATACAGATATTATTTTTCTGATATAGAGTTGATTTGGGGGCTGCTAATCAATACTTATAGATAGGATTATTGCTATGGGAATTTCAACATTAAGCCTTGGACTTCACATCAGCAGTGATGCTTTTAGTTTAGAGTTACTGGGGGGAAATGGCAGATAGCCATTTTGAGAGTTGAACATTCTTTCAATTTTTTTCCTGTCAAAGTTGATGTTTTTTCAAGCCATTTTACAATGACTTGTAGCCAAATAATCCTCATATATCACTAAGTGAGAATCCCACTATAATTTTTGTGCTCCTTCTCTGTACTTTTATCACAATCACAGTCCTTGGGGAAAAAAAATGTATAGTTTAAAAATAGAAAAACAGTAGTAAAAAGTTCATGTAATAGGTTCTGTGTGAGGAAAAAACAAATATACCAGTTCTGGATGAAAATGGTGTAAATCTATAATAATAAAAAGCTCAGACAGTAACACATTGTTCTTGCTATGTGCCAAGCACTATTCTAAGTGCTTTGGACCTCAGGCCTTAATAATAGTTCTGTTCATGAAATTGTCTTATATTCATTCATTCATTCAACAGATTTTTATGGAATACAACATGCAAGGCATAAAATGGTGAACAAGAGACATGTTTGTTGCCCTTATGAAGCTACTACTATATCTCTTCTAATGTCAAGGACATTTATTAGAATCTTGCTTCACAGTAATCAAGAGAAGATTTAAATATCCTACTGATATTTGTGATGCTAGCATTTTAAATTCCCTACCAGAAATAGTTCCCTGTTTATTCCACACACACACACACACACACACACACAAAAATCAAAGGTTCTTGACATTGTTATCTCCTGGTGTAGGAACACAGCTCAAAAGATTGGAATGAGAACAGTCATTTATTCCGTGCAATATATACATAGGAAATACCATTACTTGCCAATTTTTTACTCACTCTGCTTCTGCCTCTAGGATTTATGGGGTAACTGACACCTCTTTACACTTTTGTCTTCCTACTTTAATGGGTGTTCTTGCTCTCTTTCTCTAAAATTAGCAAAATGCTGAAAGAGCATAATGCAATGATCTCCCAAACAAAGGGCACAGTGCTCTTTCCACAATGTTTGGCACCTGGGATGTGAAAGTCTTTGAAAATGTTCTTTCTGCATGAAATACAGCTCTCGTGTGGTTTGAGGTTCAGACAGGAAACAGATCTATCTTTGTACATGTTAGGTATGTAATGATGGTAGGCCAAAATGTCTCGATGCAGAGCATTGTGACTGTTCCTGTAAATATGCAGAGTCAAATCTAGAATATTCATAAATCTATTTTCTACTAAAATCATGGATACATTTATTTTTGAAATCATGTCTTAAGGATTTATTAAGCACTTCATTTTACAGTAATAAAGAAAGCAGCTAATTAAATCATTTGCAAAGTAAATGTAGTAACTCAGTACCCAAACTTGGCTTGAATTTGTATATATTTCATATTAATAAGTGGATTAAATATAATCTGATTCCATTATTTTTAGCATGGTATATTTTCTAGACATGCAAATTTATTTAAGAACAATGTGAACAATAATTTTAAACACCTATACTAATTATATCTCAAAAGATTTATAATTTGTAAAACATCTTTTGATTTCAGAGATACCAGTTTTTAGGTCATTATACAAGTGTGTATTACTTTGCTTATTTTTAATATTTACAACCACCCTTGTATTGGACATATATATTATATATAATTATTGATAATGCCATCTGCCATTATTCAGAACTAAGAGATTGGTTCTGTACTCTGTATTTTTTATACAGTCCCTTATTTAATCTGCACAATAACTATGTTAGTTTACATCAGAATTATTATCCTCATTTTGCAGGTGAGAAAACTGAAACTTTGGGAGGTTAAGTAACTTACCCACCACTGCAAGTAACTAAGGAATTGGGATTTAAATTTAAGTCTTTCTGGTTTCATGGTTCCTTAACACGTCACAACACAAAATACTATTGTTTTCCTCAAAATGTTGCTATGAACTGAATAGCAATAACTATTACATCTTTCCTTACCTGAGCAATAAACCACTTTGTGCTACTTAGTTCTCAGACCGGGGATGCATTCTGTGTTCCCACAGGGTTGAATGTCGCAACTGTGAGATTGGAGAACAGTGCGGCGCTATTATGCACGGCAATGCTGTCACCTTCTGTGAGCCATATGGTCCAAGAGAATTGGTAAGTACATGTTATCTATGTACATTATTCCAAATACATTGTCTTTACTGAGCTTTTTGCCAACATCTTCCTTATCATGGGGCTTTTAGTAACAGGTTATATTTTTCACCCCTATGTCACACATTATGTTTCAAATTCATTAACTTTAAAAGTGGTCAAATGACTGGCTTCCACACTAAAAAGAGGGAAAATATGGGCATAATATGAGAGACATATGACATATATTACACATATATCTATATATATTTAAATAATTTATGACTTCACAAGTTCTTGTATTAAGTTTTACTTCTAAATTTATTTTCTCCTCGCAAGCCAGAAATGTTAGATGAGCAATTTTGTCACATGATCTTTAAACTGTGTTCCCTAATCAGAAGAACTTTTAATGATTTTTTTTTAAGTGAAAGAGTACAGTGAATAAACCAGTTTTTTAAACTTGTGGTTTATGCAAAATTGTTCAAGAGCATGTCACTTTCCTTTAATTAATAGTGATGAGACTTAGCTTGCCAAAGATCATTTCTTACATTATATGTGAAATGACACTTGAGCATTCTCAGTTGAAAACAATGAAACCACTAGCCATCAGCAGGTGGCTAATGAGCCTGTTGTTGTTCCTTGATACTTCTTTTTGGCATGAAGAGTAGTTCATTTCACATTCTTGAAAATGGATATAGGGCAAACGTTATATTATTCTGGCCCAATTCCTTTGCACCTCCTACTCTTCTCACAACATCTCTTCTGCTTTGCTTTTCTGCTTTTGACTTGAACTTCAATGCTTCTCCTTTTCTCTCCCCATCTTCCTTATCGTGGGGCTTTCATAACAGCTTATACTTTTCACCCCTATGTCACACACTGTATTTCAAGTCCATTAACTTTAAAAGTGGTAAGATGACTGGCTTCCACGCTAAAAAAAGGGGGGGTGAGGAACCTAGCTAGGCAATTAAAAGAAGATTTAGTTATAAAAATGAGAAAGTCAATTAATTTTTATAACATGGTTCTTATTTTATGCTGCTTGAGTACCCCTTTTATAGCAATGGATACATTTAATTTATTAAAGATACAAGCCTCAGAACATTGATAAATTGAAGAGGTTTTATTGAAATTAGAACACAAACAGAATTAATTGGATGTAAATTAAAATAATAGATGCTCATAATTCAAGGCTCACACGGTGGTACAGTATTCCTGCAGACAAATGTGACTGGAACCACAGCACTTCTTGAAAGAAATAGATGTGCTAGTACATTTAAAATAATGTACCATGACTGAATTAATTTTCTATAAACCTTAAAACAAAATTAAAATTTTATCATAGTTAATTGAGCTTAAAATAAATGCCTATTTTAGAATGTTCTCCCATTCGGTAATATTTATGGAAATGCTTGGCAAATTCTTTTTTGTTTCTATTGATTAATAGGAAATAAACATATCTAAGAATATAATTTTAATTTTCAATAATTTTTATACTGTATTAGTGTCCCAGGAGCAAATATATACTTAATACCCAAGTTGTGTTTACAAGAAGACAGATCAATCAAATGAGAAGTGAGAAACTCAGATTTTGGTTAACATGCTATTATGTCTACTCAAATTCAAACATTTGCATGGTGCTTCAGAATTGAATCCAATCAAAACTGTTCTACATGAGAACAGATGGAAGTTATTAGCCTCAAACTTTTTTAAAAATATGCCTTCTTATTTTTCTTAAATCAAATTTAAGAAAATTGATTTAAGAAAAATAAAAAATTTGATTACTGAAGTTGTGAAACAAAGAACCATGGGCAAAGAAAATTACTAGGCTAATGCTTTGTCTTTTAAAATGAATAAGAGCATCTCCATTTTGAGAATTTAATCAAATGGCCATTTCATTTTTATTTTATTTTTTTAGTCAGAGTTAGGGAGAGGCAGCATCTTCTATCACATAGGCACACACACATTTCTGCTTTCACTGCTGCTGTGCTGTGTGGCCCTCGCCCATTTATTCAGCTCACTGAAGTCTCCATATTTCTGGTGCTGGCGGATAACTTTATTCATTCACTAGTCTGAAATAAAGTTAATGAGGAATGACTTACCCACTCCTTTAAGAGAAAATGTGCTTTCTCAGAGCTTAAAACAAAATTAGTTATGTTATCCTCCATTTTTAAAAAAAGAAATTATTTATTGAGTTCTTCATAATTGGGGATACATTTTAGCTACAAGGGTGAGTTTGGTCTAAAACATGATCAAACTCAATAAAAATTTGCAAGGAAGAAGTGCAGAATGAACAGCCTCAGCCTGCAGTGAATTCTTCAGATTCATTTAGTGATCATACCAATTTTCTAACGTTTGGAGTCTATTTGATCGTTTAAGAGTACTAAGATTTGATAGGAAAAAAGTTCTCTGCCAAACATTCATAGTTTCTGTATTATTTACCAAAATCCCTTTGAGAGGCCCTTTAGTTTTCAGAATGTCAGATATAAAGGCTTAATAGCTCTGCAGACTAAAATTACATATTTGAACTCAAGAACAATAAATAATTTATAATGACTGGAGGGAAATAATAGGTGAATAGATTTTATAGGTAATTCTTTTTGTTATTTTTTTCTCTTCATTTTTTCTGTACTTTCTTGTAGCTGAGAATTTTACTAATAAACTAAATGGGTAAATGTACAGAAATGAGAGTCAACCACTCTACCAGTCCTTAGCTTTCCTGGTGAAGAAGGAAAAAATGTAGAATCAATAACTAATCGAAGTCTAGGGTCACCCTCAGGTAGCACATGTAATCTGAAATTTGGCAATAATTCAAGCAACCTGCTCTTTGCTAGCAGAGGTCACAGCTGTGGAACTTGATCATGCAGTTGACACAAGCATCATTTATTGCATCACCAGGGCAGGACTCTCTAGTATATTTAATGCACTATCAATAGCTTTTAACTTACATAATACCATCATTTCAAAGAACTTATATTCAGGAGTGTTTCATAACTTATCCAAGAATCTACTCAGTTACATAAAATCAGAGGGGGGAAAGAATGTTCATTCAAATTTGGTGAAAATTTTTAAAATTTCCATGTGCTTCATTGAACTTTAACATCAGATTGTTCAAGTGGAAACTTGTGAGGGCAAATAGTTGGACATAGTCTAAAAACTTTGAAAATCAGATTTCTTTTAAAGGAATCTAGATAAGGTTTACTTAAAACTTTGAAAATCAGATTTCTTTTAAAGGAATCTTGATAAGGGTTACTGGTGCATTTTACTCTCATGACTGGTGAGGGGAATGGAGCAGGAAAGAGAGTCCTGGGCATGGTGGTCCAGTTTTCCTTGAGCAGATAATCTGTGATAGTGAGGGGTTTAGATGAAATAGAGAATTTCCTCTGACACTTGACAGCAGTGATTTCTGCAGTGGTTAAAGTCAACTAGGAGCTGGTACCTGTACTGATAGCTGGACAACTTGTACAGTGCCTCCCTTGCCCTTTCCTCATTACCCTTCCTGCTTCATTAACTTTTAATCCATGTATGTGAAGCACACGCTCAGTCATCTTTCCGAAACGTGTTGTAGAAGCAGAATCTTTTGATATTCACATCTCAGCTCCATTTGCCAGAACAAGAGGCTTGCTCAGTCTTTTGTCCACTAATTCAAACTGCGATTCATGCCTCGGGTATCTCTGGACCCTTCTGCAGTTGTGAACTTAATCACATGGGGTCTAACAAAGTGCAGGGATGAGGCCAGAAGGTCATTGTGGCGTCTAAGAAGTGAAAGTAAGACAGCCGACTGCTTCTGCCATGGTGAAACACAGTTATACACTTTATATGTTTTAGGGTCCAGCGATGGGAGGTGTGCCATACTTTAGCTTACAGGGTCAAGAACCCAACAAGAGAGTTGCTGAAAATGAGAATCTTAATTCTCATTTCATTTGAGCTGGTATGGATCAAAGTCAGTGCTCCAAAGAATAAATGAGTAAAAAACTTTTCAGTTTAAATTTTAAAAAAATTAATGCACCACTTCTTTTTCAGAAAGGGGAAAATTATGAAACTAAGGGGAAGTAATAGAAATGTGTGGGAAGGATATTTCTAGGCCCATATTTGATTACTTTTGGGGGGGGGCGGTTAACAGTTTTATTGAGAAATAATTTACATATTCTACAATTTATTCTTTTAAAGTATACAATTCACAGCTTTTCATTTATTCAAAAAATTATGTGCCCATTGCCACAATCAACTTTAGAACATTTCATCACCCCCAAAAGAAATTAACTGTACCTTTTAGCTGTTGTAATTTCATTTACTTTTCAAAATAATCCTTTTCTCCTCATTTGGTCTTAATTTACCTCCCAGTTTGGGGTTGTTAACCTTTTTATGACATTTGCTTTGGGTCCCAGATCTGCTGATGTAGAATGGAGGGGAGGGGATAGTGTAAGTGGAGGGGGCTGTGTTAGAGCCCTCACAAGATTAAGATGAACTGGTAGATTGCCTACAAGCAGTTTTCAACATTTATTAAGAAACTAGAGGCCTGGTGCATGAAATTCGTGCACAGAGGGAGGGGGTGTCCCTCAGCCCAGCCTGCACCCTCTCCAATCTGGGATCCCTCTCACAATCCAGGACTGCTGGCTCCCAACTGCTCACCTGCCTGCCTTCCTGATTGCCCTTAACCGCTTCTGCCTGCCAGCCTGATCACCTCCTAACCACTCCGCTGCCAGCCTGATTGATGCCTAACTGCTCCCCTGCCAGCCTGTTTGCCTCCAACTTCCCTCCTCTGCCGGCCTGGTCACCCCTAACTGCCCTCCCCTACAGGGTTGATCGCCTCCCAACTGCCCTCCCCTGCTGGCCATCTTGTCGTGGCCATCTTGTGTCCACATGGGGGCAGGATCTTTGACCACATGGGGGCAGCCATATTGTGTGTTGACAGCCATATTGCTCATTGGGTCAATCTGCATATTACTCTTTTATTAGATAGGATAGAGGCCTGGTGCACGGGTGGGGGCCAGCTGGTTTGCCCTGAAGGGTGTCCCGGATCAGGGTGAGGGTTCCCTTGGGGCATGGGGTGGCCTGAGCGAGGGGCCTGTGGTGGTTTGCAGGCCAGCCACGTGCCCTGGCGACCCAAGTGGAGGCCCTGGTATCTGGAATTTATTTACCTTCTACAATTGAAACTTTGTAGCCTGGAGCAGAGCCAAGCCTTCTGCTAGCTCCGTGGCATTGGGGCAGCCATTTCTGTTGGGGTTAATTCGCCTTCTATAATTGAAACTTTGTAGCCTGAAGTGGAGGCCTAGGCCAGCCAGGGCTGCAGAAGCTTTGCTTCCTCCATTGCCGGGGGCAACCCTTGCCTCCTGCTCTCTCCAACTCCGTGGCTGCTGCCATTTCTGTTTGGATTTGTTTACCTTCTATAATTGAAACTTTGTAGCCTTGAGTGGAGGCTTAGGCCCACAAGGGCCTGCGGAAAGCTTGGCTTCCTCGTTGCCTGGGAAACCCAAGCCTCCCTCCTGCTCTCTGTGGCCACAGCCATCTTGGTTGGGTTTATTTGCATATTTGCTCCTGATTGGCTGGTGGGTGTAGCGGAGTTGGGGTCAATTTGCATATTACTCTTTTATTAGATAAGATACAGTAAGAGTGCCTCAGTCAGGATCTCACAGCTTTGTTTGCCACAGAGAAACAAGATAAATATGTGTTCAGACATTTCAGTAAAAGTAAACTAACCACTGGATAAATACAACCTCTGTTTATGGCTTCTTCCTTCCCTCTTCTTTTTCCTCCCCCCTCCTCTGGATGTCTTTCACCATTTTCTCCTCCTCTCTATCTTGTCTTATTTTGGTATGTTCCTTTTTCTAGATCACCACAGGCCTTAATACAACAACAGCCTCTGTGCTCCAATTTTCCATTGGTAAGTGATTTTAGCAATTATAGCAATTTAACTTGGAAATGTTTGTTTTAATCATAGTGTGCCATCAGGATTACAGTGCCAAATGCTTTTAAATTTAGAGAAGAGTAAGTCTCAATATTGCAGTAAATAATTTAAAACATTTTTTAAAGTGAAATTAAAAAAATGTTTAAATGCTACATTCTGTTTCCACTTCTCTCCTACAGCCAATGATATTTTAAATGATACATACAATCCAAAACATCCTGTTATAGCAGAATTACCTTGCTAATTATGTTTTGCTCAGATTAAGATTGAAAGCTGTTCAATTTCCTTCACTCTTACTGACTGGTAATGAAAGAGATCATTTTTGGTGGCTGAGAGAAACAATTAGGGCTTCATGTTTGACATAAATAATCTATGTTTCATTCAGATGTAGATAATTAAAAAATGACTGTACCTGGCAATATTTTTAAGTGTTTTTGCATTAAAACTAAAATTTCCTACCCAAAATATTCAGTAAAATAAAGTATCTTTGATCAAGTGTTTGTAGTTTTGCTATCTATCATATTACTTTCCACTCTAATTTTCATAGGTATATAGTAATAATAATATCTGTAAATTTCCAAAGGGAATGTTCTAGATAAAGAAAGACACTGCCTTTTAGATGGAGGCTGGCTTTATTGGTTTTGGTGCCATCACATGGAAACCTCCTCCTGACTCGAGGATTGGGTCAGCATCCTCAAATTTCTACCATCTGCACCCTCCTATCTTTGGAGATCCACCATTAGTGAAAGGACTGTTTCCTTCAACGACCTCCTAGTCCTAGATACATGTCTGTGTTCTCACAGCCAGGGACACACTGTGGTTGATTGTGTTTAAGAGCAATTTTCTTCTAGTCACATAGTTGTCACTTTTTTGTCAATGTGCCTCGGTTCAGCTTCTGTATGTATTATGTGCTGCTTGCCTGGCTACAGTGTGTGTTATTTCCCTCGCACATTGATAATGTTACCTACAACGACTTACAGACTATTTGGAAGTCCATGTGCAGTCAGCAGAAAAAGTATGAGTCAAAACAAAATAATGAGTTTGTTTTAATGTTTTCTTTGATCTATTATCAGCAAGCTTTCTATCATAAGCATGTACATGATATTTTTATAATCATAAAAATTACAGTTCATTGTTTTAAAGTTCCGGTGCTACAAAAACAAAGTTTTAAAACAACAGCATGATAGGCAAGTAACTTAGAGATCCTCAACCAGGATAGATACGTATAAATTCACTAGGCTATGAATATAAAAAGTAAGCTGAGTAATGGTTTCCTGTTTATCTGTACTCTGAGTATTTACCATATTTTCCAGCGTATAAGACGACTGGGCGTATAGAAGATTTTCCTGGGTTAAAAAGTCGTCTTAAATGCCGGAAAATATGGTATTCTTCCTTTTTGTTAGTGCAATGAATATTAATTTCAAATATTATCTTTTAGCAATTAAAGAACACAAGAGAATCCACTTTAAAATATATGCCTCACACTTCTATTAGTATTTTAATTTTATTCAAGGTAAGAGAGATCCAGCACCAATTAAATTATCCTTCCTTAAAGGAAAACCAAAGGTCTGTTTTTGTAAGTAGTAAAGAATATACTGTAGAGCTGGCGTAGATTCTTTATTTCCCCACTTTGCAGTAGCACTCTACCATGAACAATAGAGATGAAGAAAAAGGGCCAAACAGGGGAGTTATTCAGAGAATACAGTGTTTGGTACCCAAAACTCAAAACTCAGAACAAGCACCCCGCCCAAGGTATTGGGACTAGACCCAAACATGTGACTAGCAAGAGCCCTCGATTTCCCCACGAGTGCTGCAGCCTGTAGGCCAGAGAGTTGTTTGTTATTTAAAGCTTGAATTTGAATTTGAAGCTTGAATTAGAAGTCAGATGAGAAACAGAGTCAGGGAGGAAAGAAAGAGGAAGGGAGGGAGAGAGAGAGAAAAGGGTAGATAGATCAAGTTTATAACTAAAAATTACACTTTAGAAAGTTTTTTTTGAGTGTCAGTTTCTGAATCAAAAGTGAAAGTTTAGCATGTCATTATTTGGGATGCAACAGGAAATATTTAGTGAAAGAAATTATAACTTTTTGCTGAGGGACTTCATTGGGAAATTTGCTTATTGAATTTTGAGAATAAAAATTCTTGGGAACTAAACAGATTGGGGTGGTTAAGAAACCAATGTAGTTGCAAACCATTAGCTGTGTGGTGTGTGGTGCTGAATGGTAAATAGAGGATAGTGGGCAGAACTTTGCAGCAATAGTTTTGTGTATCTCATTATGAGTGCTTGGAGTAACATTATTGTGTTTCTATGATGGTATGAAGGCAAGACTGAGGCACGCACACAAGTTTTAAAGATGTCATTATTGTGTGTATTCATCCTGAGTTTTACAAGCCCCACAATAACCAATACCAAAATAGCAGCCACAATTAAGTAGCCATTGCCTTTACAATCAGTTCAAAATTATATTGAGTGTGTTATAAAAGACATTGTACATCAATAGTTCAACACTTTATATTTATTTATGTATTTATGTGTTGTGGAATTCACCAAATTTATACTCATAATGTGGTTATAGTCTGTCAGATTTAGTGTCACTCCTCAGAAGTTCTTTTTTAAAACAATATTTTTTTTAATTGATTTTCAAGAGAGAGGAAGGGAGAAGGATAGAGAGATAGAAACATCATTGATCAGTTGCCTCCTGCACCACCCACCTCCCCACTGGGGATCAAGCCTACAACCCGGGCATGTGCCCTGACTGGGAATTGAACCAGCAATCTCATGGTTCATGAGTTGATGCTCAACCACTGGGACATACCAGCTGGACAGGAAGTCCTTTAGGATGTTCAATGTTTATTGTTTGGTGTGATAATTCAGATGTAACATAGGAATTTTCTAGGGGATTCTATCATTACTTTTGGCTTCAATGGTGAATTATGTTTATATGCACAATTGAATAAACTATTGCCCTGATGTTTTTATATTGCTCTTGTAAACATTTTCAATTACATGACAAACATTACCCAAGAGTCTCAAGTACCTCAGAGATATGTATACAGAAATTTCTTGAATTACTAAGGAGTTTCTCAAATAAACTCTATTGTCCTAATGCAGCAATGCCCTCCCAAGTTTCCTAATATATATATGTGTGTGTGTATGTATGTATATATCATATATGCCTTCACACATACACACATATACACACATAAATATACAGACTATTTGATCTAAACTAGTTTTAAAGTTAAAGCATCTTAAAAATGCAGTTCTATAAACTGCATTAGATGTTATCAACATCTAAATCATCTTGAAAAGTGTCTCAAAATGTTCTCAGTAGAACTTTTCATTTTTCCATTCCAATGAAATATCTCATATCTATTTCTGTGCTGAGCTATTGATCTCTTACAGTCCTCACTTGATTCATTAGATTCAACTTGTGGAATTTATGGTTGTAGCCTTAGGGGCATTTACCCATTTCCTTTAGATTTCCTTTGGGATAGGAAGAAAAAATTGAGATGATGCCCTTGTAAACCATTATCTTACAGATGCCTCCAAACTCTGTTTTGCCAGGCAGGGCACTGTGCCCAGGGGAAGTGCTAATAGTGCTTTGTATCTGTCGTCCACTTAAGAATTCACTGAATTATTTGCTGTGTATCCAGCATTGATCTGAGCTAACTTGAACAATGAAAAGACAGAGAAGTGAGAAAACCAAATATTTTTACAGTACCTGGCAGTGTGGTTGAAGGTCCGGATGAGCACAGAGCATGAGCTCTCTAGAGACCTGCCAGATTGTGATAAGTAGAGATGGGCATGTGTACAGGTCCCCATGGTGACAGATCCCAGCTAGGTCTTGCAGGGTACAGCAATTCAGGGAGTCTTCTTTTTTCTTGAATTATAGATGTTGCCTAAGGATACATGGGAATTCTCAAAGTTAAGGGGGATTTTTACCACTCAATCTGCCAAGCTTGTTCCTAATATATTGTTAATGTGGTAGAAAAGGTCTCTGGGCTCTTACTTGTCTCCGCAAGGATTGCTCTTATGGATTTGATGGAGGGAAGTTGGGGAGGGGACAGGCACAACACTTGGGGGCCTACAAATCCATAGGCTCTTATCTTTGGCAGCATGTTATAGACTATGTATCTATTTGTCAAGACTAATAGTTTCATTCAATACAATTAGCAATGTTACAGAATAAAAAAATAAAGAATCTCTGAAAGCCAACAGCATGAGTCACTGGAAAGGACACAAGTATTCCATGTAAGGAGACAGAGTGACACAAGCAAAGGTTAGGATGGGAATGTGAGTGCCCTCCTAGAGCAGAAGGACCAGCCAGGAACAGCTATGAGCAGTGTCAGATAAAATTGTGGCTGTCTGAAGAGTTCATTTGCACTGGCTGGGGTTTTCTAAACTTATTTAATAGGCAATAGAGTTCAGAAAAATGGCCTCTTTCACTCTTGAGCAATAAAGAAATATATGCTTGTTCAAGATAGCCCATCTCTCTTCAGATTAATAGAATTCATCAGCCAAATGGGGCTGAAAGGTAAAGCATTTAAAAACATATGCCATGAAGAGCAAATAGTTTGGCTTAGGAGGTAAATCTGTCTTGTCCATCATGGTATTCTCAGCCCCTAGCCCAGGGACTCAAACTAAGTAGCTGATCATAAATATTTCTTGCCTGCGTGACAAGTAACTATTACAGAGACATTTATAATAGCATGTAACCAAGTGCTAAATTGGGGTGATGCAGACATTTCATGCCAAGAGAAGATTTTGGGGAGGTGATCTGAGGACCTCAATCAATGGAAAACATGACCCAAAAGGAAATGAAAAATCAACAAAAAAACTGCTTGTAGTGAAGCCAGTAAACAAAAATATTATCCATGTGTTTACCAGCTTGTTGTCATTGAACTAGCTGGAATCTATTATTTGTCCATAATATGTAGAATTAGTATATTTTTTCCTTTGGTTTTACTTGTAAATATCCTAAAGATTTGGAGTTTTGTGTGTCTGTATTTTTTTACTGCATTGTTTTTAATCGTCTTAAGAGAGAGGAAAGTGATTAAATCATAAATGTTTTCTATTTACAAATTGAGATATAAAAATATTCTTAGCCTGAATTCTCTTAAGTACTGTACGTGCTGCAGAGTCTCTGAGGTAAATGAGTGCAACTCATTTTGTATGAGTATATTTTGAAAAATAAAAACTAGAAAATTGAAAAGGTATTCTTATTGGTAAATTGAAAGATTGATTTGTAAAAGAAACCTGGCATTATTTTTTCTCAAAAACATATAATGAATAAAATGCCACTTGTAAGAGGTATTATATTGCATTCAGCAAAAAGAAAGCAGGTTTTCCCCTCAAGCTTAATTCATATCCTTCTTAATTACTCAGAATTGATTCAATAGAGAAGCTCTCCCTCAACTCTTTTAGAACAGCTGATTCAGAGGGAGGAGAAATTGATGCCTCCATATCTTCATATGAATTATTGCTCGTTTCTTCTATAAACTTACTGAAATGTATTTCAAAATCAGACTCTCATTGTGTTCATGAGTCATTCTCCTTGGTAAGTAAGACCTTGGGGAATTTATTATGAAATAGGGAAAATCTCTTCCGGAAATATGGAAATCTCCAAGTATGAGACTAACAAAATCTCTGGTGACTTTGAGTTCAAAACAAGTATAAGTAAAAACAGAATTTTAGAAAATTTAATGGTAAACATAGTTTAATATATATGTTTTATAAGGTTTAATATGTATTTTATCTGAGTGTAATATTCTTGGATATAAGAGATATTAAAGTAAGTTTTGCTTATGATGAATTTTAAATATGTTCCTATTGATTTCAGAGAGATTCCTGAAGGGAGAGGGAGAAAAAGATAGAAGCATCAATGATGAGGGAGAATCATTGACCGGCTGCCTCCTGCACACCCCCCCCCCCCCAACTGGGGATCGACCCCAAAACTCAGGCATGTGCGCTGACCTGGAATCGAACCATGACCTCAACCGCTGAGCGACACCAGTCAGGCTGCTTATGATGATTTTTAGATCCTCAATGATCTATATTGACACAAAGCTGAAATATTTTTATGTGAAACATTTCTATGTTATCTAAATTTAATAAATAAAGGTCTGGAAGTCATTATAATTCAGGTTATACTGCTTCTTCATCCTGAAGTTGACATATTCCCTTTTAATGTATATTTTTAAAAACGAGTTAACCTCACCCCGTTCTTAAGTCCTATTTTAAGTAATAAAAGGGGATATTCTCAAATATTATAAAATTCTGCTAAGCTTTTATAAAAAAATTATTGAGATTTTGTTCATTAGATTCTACCTATAAGTGAAATCATATGGTACTTGTCTTTCTCTGACTGACATATTTCACGTAGCATAATGCTCTCCAGGTCCATCCATGCTGTCACAAAGAGTAAGATTTCCTTCTTTTTCATGGCCAAGTAGTATTCCATTGTGTACACGAACCACAGCTTTTTTATTCACTCATCAGTGGGATGATGGACATTTGGGTTGCTTCCAAATATTGGGTACTATAAATAATGAAGAAGAGAGAGAGAGAGGCTCATGTACATGGACAACAGAGTGGTGGTTGTGGGGAAGAGGAGAACGGGGTAAGGTGGAGGAGATGTATAGGGGGGATAAATGGTGATGGACAGAGACTTGACTTGGGATGATGAACACACAATACAATGTACAGATGATGTGTTGTGGAATTGTGCACCTGAAACCTGTATAATTTTGTTAACCAGCGTTACCCTAGTAAATTCAATAAAAAGGGAAAAAAGATGATTGAGATTAATTACAAATTTTTTGAATTATTAAAACTGATATCTAGTTATTGTTACATGAATTAAAATACAGTTTGAAGGTAGATACTATGCCCTGTCCCTTTTGGAATATTTAATTCATTATCACTCACCTTGATGAGGCTTAAAAGATAAATGTCAGTAATTCATTCATAAATAAGTTGTATTAAAATTTTTGAGGGCCATTTTAATAGATGGGACATAGCAGCAAACCACAGGATGAGAAGTTGGTCATTGATACAGACTAAATGGTTTCTCCTCCATGAAAACTCATCCTATTGCCCAGCCTGATGTCTCTGAATCCCCACTTCCTCTGTGCTTATTTTATGGTACTTATCTCACTCTGCTTTGATTTATACAGTGGCCATTTCTGAATATCCACTTTCAAGCTTAGATGTTTCTTTGGGGGCTAAGAAGTGAAAAATACCCCTCTTTGTAAGTAGGGCTGAGTTTTGCTCATAATTAGAACTAAATAAATATGACCTGGATTTGATGAAAGCCATAGATTAGGAAAGGGATTTAGTGATGTTCCAAATTGGGGCTTATTGCTATACCTATTGTTGACTGCTGAGGCAAGGAGGGCTCTGAATGAACTCCAGGGGCGATATTAGAACTTGATCTAAGGCAGAAGTTTTCGCTTTCTTATCAATCAAGGACTCCTGATCACAAAGATTCTTCTATGGGAGAGATCTTTAGAATATGCCATATATATCACAATGCCCCTGCATCCATTGTGTGGAAAAGGAAAGCCGAAGGCACTGCCCAGCCTTCAAGGAGTTTAGTATCCAATAGGTAGGGGGGAAAGTTCACATGTGAAAAACACATACACACAAAACAAAGGCTAATTAAGGTATGCAGATAACAGATAGTGAGAGCACAGCCTGGTGGAAAGTCCAGGACAAAAGCAAGTCCAGAGGCAGGAGCTCATCGTTTGGGAGCGTGACTGACTAGAGCAGGCATGGCACTGCCCAGAGGGTCAGCGTCACCGCAGAGATTAGATGATGGCACTCTGCAGGAAGACAAGGCAGGGGTCACCCCAGACCTTGAGACCAAGGTCAGAGCCAGAACAGCAGTAAGAGTACTAAGGCTGTCTTCAGCTTGCTGGGCATGGTACGTAATACCTACCTACTGCCTAAGGTGGGAATGGGTCCTCTAGAAAGTGGGCCAAGCATGAACAAACACTGAGGTTAGGTTATATGGCCTTGGCTCTGGGTAAAGGAGGGCTGCTTGGCAGGGAACCTGGCAAAGCCTACACATTTTGCATTTTTCTTCCTGTGTTTCTCCCAACTTAGGCTCTATAGAAAGTTCTATGCTGTGGGCTTGGGAGGAGGCTTGCACAGGGTTGGGGACCTAAAAGTGGCTGAAAATGCATGGCAATCCATAACCAGAAAGAGAATTGGTCCCTTTCTCTCTTGTGATAGGAGTGGCTGTGAAGAGGAAGGAATACAAATATTTTGGAAGTGAGGAAGCAGGGATAGGACTGAAAGGGAGAAAGGTACAAAAGGGGAGGGGGACAGCTGTTCCTTTCATATCCTGTGGTCATTGTCCATCTGCTATAAACTGGAAGAAGTCACCTAATGAGGTTTGGGGATTTCAGCCAAGGAAGTGACTAAAGGGCAAAATATTAAGTACAATAAATCACATACTGTCACATTTATTCAGAAAGAAAGGTTTGCACACCCAATAGCCTACTTACTAATAAAGTAAGTCAAAACAGAAATTATTATGAGTAGCCTCATTTTTAACATAAACAAATATAAAACAGAAGGTGAAGAGGTGTTGCTTTTAAAACCCAGCTCTTTCTCTACATTTTAGGAAAGAGATCTTTCAAGTTTAGAGGGAGCATGTTTTTAGTGTAAGTAGAGAATATTTTGGAGGATTTTTACTGTTCTTCTTTATTTGACATCTCTTAATCCTTAATATCAGTTGTTAGTAAATGCTTAAAATGGAAATTTTACTTCCATATAGTAGTCCTTCTTACAACACTGTCCTTGATTTCTGCAGTTACAAATATGCTAAATTCCCCCCCAAGGGTACTTTTGGGTGAGCAAAACAGTGGCAAACTCTAGATTTCCATATTCAAATAACTGAATGATTGATCTCTTGGGACAAAGATACTGGACATGTTGATTTCTCTAAACCAACAATTTTCATGAAGAAAATAATGATTCATCTCAATTTCAGTCATCGTATTTTACCAAAATTAAATTCACTCGCTCTTGACAGATCCAAGAGCAATTCGAGGATTTCCTCTTGTGCAGTGTGGAACTGTTCTTAATTAAAGTCATATCTGTGGGCGACTTTCAGTCACAATTCCCATCCCTGTCATTTGGGACTGAGAGGCCCTGGGATGCTTCCTGACCAGGCTGCCACAAAGCATTATCCAACACAGTAACCATTTATTCCTTCCCTGCCTCTTACCCATGAATCAGAGGGTTGCCCCTGTGGCTACAACTCCTGAACTTGTGCAAGGCATGAGCTGCTGTCTCTGTGAAGGTGCAGGCCAGGCAATTTGAGCCTGTATTTTATGAGATTCTGAAGCAGCTCATGGCAGGATGTGTAAGTACAGTCAGACATGAGGACAACAGCTAACAGAATGCCTCAGAGGGGCTTGGAGACCTGGCACAGCCAAGAGGCGCATTCCCTGTTCAGCCATTCTTCTTGCATTTACTTCAGCAGTGCTCTGAGAATTGGTAAATAGCCCACATGGGGCCACCTTCTCATCTTTCTAGGTAGATCCTCTCCTCTCCCCCCATTTTCCTTGAACTCTACATTCCAAATTACTCCAGGGATAACTGATGTACAGGAAGGTAATAAGTGACAAAATCAATTTGCTTCAAAGAGTATCAGGCAAGAAGCTTGCTCACTATTAGAGTACACACTTGATTACATTTTTTAAAAATGTACTAAGTAATGGAACAAATTTACAGATATATAAGTATACATATACATATGTGTGTGTGTGTGTGTGTGTGTGTGTGTGTGTGCCACATTACAAAACACTATGCACAGATACATAAATTCTTACCAAGATTAGATTTTGTACTAGGGGAGGAATAAAACAGACATGAAAACTAAGAAACATGTTAAACCAGTTATCCTGGAAATCAGATTATTATATGCTTAAACTTAGGTACGGTTCATCAGGTAGTACTTCTGTACTTGCCATATTATCAAGAGGTTGTTCTACTTACAGTAGATGACTGATGCCATGGGCTAATGCCCTTAGGATTTTTCTGGCAAACTCAGTAACAAAGGAAATTGAAATCTAAGTATAATTTAATCATTGTTCTACATCATTGTTGTTACTGGAAAATAAACATGCACAGCTGCCACCAATGAACTATTTGAACAAAAGTTTGTAAAACTATAAAAACATTGATAATCTGTATGATAATTGTCCATGACCTGCTTGCAGCAGATTCTGAAGAAGAATGAATTGCAAAGTAGCAAATCAGCTTTGTGTTTCTTGATGCTTTTGAGTACAATCTCTCTTAACAAAAAAAAAGGATAAATCGCCAGAACTGCTTATTATACCACTGTCTTCAAGTTGCTCATCATCTTTTGCACGATATAGAACGAGGAAGTCTCTTTCTTGAATGCCCTAACCTAAGATCCCCAGGGAGTGTGTCTAGATTTTTCGAAGCTTCTCCAGCAGTTCCCCGTTTATTCATTGTTCTTCCCATTCACTACAATCTTGAGTTAATGGCTCTGATCCATTCATCTACCTTGGAAAGATGAAAAGATGTGTTGATCCTGTTATGATTTGCACAGGTCACAGCAGGGAGTCCTAAGTAGCCAGATTACATCCATTTCATAACTTTATCATCTTTCCGTATCAAATGCTGTTGTTTCCCTGCAGCTCCTGGAGCCCTGCCTGTCTCTGAGGTCTGAGTTTTGAGTAATGGCCGCAGCAGCCCTTGAGCTGCCAGAATCCTCAGCAGGGGTCTGTCCAGACACTCCTCGAGCCTTCAGTATTTATGGGCACAGCTCCGCAATCTAGAGGCATGATTTCAGATTGTACTTTTCTCCATCTATAAATTCTGCACGCTCAGTTCTCTCCTCCTCCCATGGCCCTGTGGAACATTTAAAAAGGCAGCTTGTTTTTCAGGCAGGGCTTTAAGGAAAGAGGCTGCTACCGGCAACCACCGCGGAACCCCCCCAGGAGGACAGTAGCTTCTTCTATTGTTTCTGTTCTGATTTACTTTGAAAAGTCCTGGGCTTGGTGGAGAAGGGCATAAATAAAACTATCCAGGTCTTGAGAGACTAAAACCATAGATTTATCCTTCTACTACAAAAGTAAAAAGAAATAGAGAGGGCTGCTAGAGATATCAGCTCACAAATTCCTAATCTGCAATTTCATATTACAAAAAAAACCCTCAGAAAAACAACAAACCTGTTTGTTTGTTATTCATTTATAGGATAGCAAAGCCACACATGACCTGAATTGATATGGCAGCAATAACTGGCTGTAAATTATTTAAGGCTATTCATAATCTTTATTTTTATTTTACTACTATGTGAATCTTTATGTATTTCATTGCAGAAATATTGTGTTATATAATACTAGAGGTCCAGTGCACGAATTCGTGCATGGGTGGGGTCCGGCCAGCCTGGCCCCAATCAGGGCGAATCAGGGCCAGGCCTGTGGAGAGGAGGAGATGGCAGGAGGTTGGCCGGCTGCCCCTCCCCCCCCCCGAACTCGCCCCCCCTCCCCCCCGCCCCCGCTGATCAGCCTGATCAGGGCTGGGCTGGCTGGGGGGAGGGGCCGATGACAATTGGTTGGCAGCCCCCCCCAACCCCCAACCCCTATTGGGGAGGGGGCTGACTGGGGTTGGGGCTGGCTGTAGGGAGGGGCTGTGGGTGGTGGGTGTTCCAGTCACTGGCTTTTTATATATATAGATATGGGATATGTACCTCATCACTTTTCTGAAATCTTTAATTAAGTAAATAATTTGGATCCTGAAGTTTATCTGACCTCAAAGGATTATGGACCTGTTGGGCTATTGTTCTGAAGAAGGGAGTAAGTCTTGAATTCTTAATAGAAGAAATTACTAACATTTCTATTTTTGAAATGGCCTTGATTTTACACCAAATCAAGCTATTCTTTAAGTTGTTTGTTTTTATAGCAACTATCCAAGAGGGATGGGATAAAAGGAAGACATTTATTCATGAATTTTAGAAACTTCTTGCCTAGCAGGTATTTGTTATCTCCATACGTGTATATTATGGTTAATGGGCTATGGCACAATGAACAGGTTTACAATATGCTTATTATGGGCTTCATTGATTTGCACATAATTGCTGCTTTTCATGTGCTTGTGTATTTGGGCATTATAAACTTCAACGGCTCTTTCAGAGTCTCCCAACCAGCTCTGCACAGAAGCACTCCAGTTAGCAAGTCCCAGAAATTACAGGCTCCCTCTGACTTTTATTGCGTCCCTGAGGTTCATGAGGTTCAACGTAGTTCTCATTCAGGTTCATCTCCAACATAGCCCAAAGATGAATGGCGTGTTTCTAGTGTAAGCAAATAATTACTTAAAAGTCGTTTCATCAATGTTAATTCAGTTGCAATGTGATCATTTATTTTTAAGAATATTTTAATTGAGCCAACTCTGCCTTAAGTAATAGAGAAGAAATTTATAGCTTCTTATTCTCTTTTCAGTATTGTCCTGCATTAAAATATATGTTATCACTTGAGTGTGCCAAGCTAAGCAAATTGGAAAATGAACTACGTAGTCTGGACTCTATGCTTCAGGACCTGTGATTTAAGACACTTGTAAATGCAGGAATGCACACACAGTACATGCTTTGGACAGGGCTCTTTTTTATTTTTTATTTAGTATTTTGTTACTCCTGCCCTGAGGATATTTTTCCCATTGATTTTTAGAGAGAATGTAAAGGAGGGAGGGAGAGGGGGAGAGAGAGAAAAAGAGAGATAGAGAAACATTTGATATGATGTTGATTGATTGCGTCCCACATGCACTCCAACCAGGCCAGGGATTGAATCTGCAACCCAGGTATGTGCCCTTGACCAGGAAGCAAACCCACGACCCTTTGGTGCATGGGCCAGCACTCTAAGCAACACAGCCACTGAGCAACACATCCAGGGCCATGTGTTTACATTTGATAAATTTATTGTCATTTCCAAACTTCTTTCATATCCCCCTACAAGTTCCTTCATCTTTCTCTTCCAAATACCAATCTCTCCTATCACCTTCCCTTTATTTAATACTCTGTTGCTTTTGCCTGTCTCAGTAGTCATATAGAGCCATCATGGAGATTACAATATGCTACTGCAGCCAGTGTTCTGATTCCCAATAAATAATAGTCATTAATGGAAAATTATGCTTTTTTTATGCCATGCATTTTTTTACCTTCAGAATCTTTCTGAATGTATATATTTTACACCATGCTTTTTTTTTTTTACATTCAGAATCTTTCTATGTGTTTATGACTCATTTGGAAGTCAAACCATACAGTTTTTTCTCTGCCAGTTGACCTCACCTCATAAACTTGGCTAAGTGGGTTATGTCTAGTCTGTCCAGTTCTGAATCCCATTTGGCCCTGAGTAAATTTCTTTCTTTCTTTCTTTCTTTCTTTCTTTCTTTCTTTCTTTCTTTCTTTCTTTCTTTTTTTTTAAATATATTTTTATTGATTTCAGAGAGGAAGTGAGAGGGAGAGAGAGATAGAAACAGCAATGATGACAGAGAATCATTGATTGGCTGCCTCCTGCACGTCCCACACTTGGGGGTCAAGCCTGCAATGCGGGCATGTGCCCTGACCGGGAATCGAACCGGTGACCTCTTGGTTCCTGGGTCGACGCTCAACCGCTGAGCCACACCCGGCTGGGCTCTTTCTTTTTTTAAAAAAATATATTTTTATTGATTTTAGAGAAGAAGGCAGAGGGAGAGAGAGATAGAAACATCAATGATGAGAGACAATCATTGATCATCTGCCTCCTGCTGACAACCCACTGGGGGTCGAGCCTGCAACCCGGACATGTGCCCTTGACTGGAATCAAACCTGGGACCCTTCAGTCCACAGGCTGACACTCTATCCACTGAGCCAAACCAGCCAGGGCCTGAGTAAACTTCTTAACCTCTCTTTGCCACAGTTTCTTTCCTAACTTGTAAATTGGGCATGCACATAGACCTCTTCTTAGCAACCATAATTGTTCTCTTGAGTTACGGGAATGTTTTTCTTTATGGGTGCTATTAAAACTCTAAGTGACCAGATTTTCTATTTTCTTTGGATGCTAGGAACTGCAAAATCAAATTTTCAGCCCCCCTTGCCAAAACCAGTTTGGCTCAGTGGATAGAGTGTTGGCCTGCGGACTGAAAGGTCCCAGGTTCGATTCTGGTCAAGGGCATGTACCTTGGTTGCGGGCACATACCCAGTAGGGGGTGTGTAAGAGGCAGCTGGTCGATGTTTCTCTCTCATTGATGTTTCTAACTCTCTATCCCTCTCTCTTCCTCTCTGTAAAAAAATCAATAAAATATATTTTTTTAAAAATTTCCAGCCCCACTCTACCAATTGTACGAACCTTTTGAATTGTATGTCCTTACTCCGATATGTCTTGTCATCCTCTCAAAGCACCTCCTTTTTCTTACCAAGTAGACTCCTCTCTTCCCCACTAACACATGTACCAGTGGTGCTAACAGATAACAAACAGATAACTCATTCGGGTCTCAGTTTTCATTTCCCTATTGAATTTATAGCATTTCTACTCAAGAGTTAGGCAGTGGCATAAGGTAAAAGAAACTATAGAGGGGAAAAATGTACTGGAAGTCCTTGATAAACAGTAATTCAATTTTATATTTAGCCCATGAATAAATATGGTCAGAAAGTTGCTCCCTTTTCTAGGGTAAATGAATTTATGAAACGAGACAAAAAATATTGAATCATACTGAAATCTATTAAATAGCATAGGCTAAAAACTATTTTCTAGGCATTTATCATGTGTTAACTTTTTAATTTTCACAGCAGTTCTATAAAGAGAGTGCTATTATTATTCGCTTTTTACAAATGTGTAAATTGGGCACAGAGAAAGTCAGTGACTTGCCCAAGGTCACACAGCTGAGAAGCCCAGATCACAACCCTGGCAGCCTGCCTCCATTGTTCATTCTCTTAAGTCCTTACATACCTCCTCTCTGGAACATAGCTTACTTAGAGGAAATTTTACTCTGAAAAGTGAAGTAAAACTACTATATAGAATTATCAGTAATGCTAACAAGCCTTGAATCTATTATCATATAGACTTCCCTCATATGAGAAAAAATAAGTAAGACCTAAGGATATATGGTACATTATAAGAGGCACCTACTATCAAATATTTTTTCATTAATTCATAACATTACAATTTGGTTACATTTTTTCTATAAGGTTACAATTTTATTAGGTTTCTTCCTAAACATAAAAATGGTTATTTCCCCCCCTAAGAGCAGTGTGTTAATCTAATTAAATATTCAAACAAACGAAATAAATCAATTTAAAGAGACAAGATAATGTCTTATGATCAAGAAGATATTACATTTGAGAAACTTCTTTTAATGTAGTAGAAATGATTCCTGATGGAGAGGTCAGAACTTGTGCCTTGGGGATGATATTCTGTGTGGATTATGACTACTTTGAATTACTTTGCAAATTGCTTATCTTCAATTATGCTGGGCCATTCTAATAAGACTTTACTAGTAAATTGAATAATTCATCTGGCTATCGTTATTCCTCACATTACTTTATCAGGCTGATAAAAACGTACCAGAATTACTTGTGTAATTTGTTTCTGATATTTTTATTCCGAAAGCAGGCTGGGTTATGTAACCATCTAAGTCACTTTGGGACATTTTTTAATTAACGTGGGTGAATTATTGCCCTGTTGACTATACAGCAGTTCCAAAGTTAATGTGTGGTACGGGTACATGTAGTCCAGAGATTCTAAAGCATGCTGTCAGAGATCGATGTCACTGTGACTCATCCAGGCAAATCAGAAGTCCGTAAGTACTATCTACCCTCCCAGTGCCCTTTTTAGTAGAAACATAACTCAGTAAATCAAAGAAATAGAGAATTTAAAATGTAAAGAAACTACAGAAAATTTATTTCTAATCCAGCCAGAGTTTATTGAGCTTCTGCTGTGTACCAAGCACTGTTCTGGGTATTAGGGACACAATTAGTGAATGAGACAGATACAGTTCCTTCTCTGACGGAGCTTGCATCCTAACAGGAGTTGGACAATGAGCAAGTAAACAAGTAAATAAACAAGGGAAATTTAAATACTAGTAAGTGCTATGAATAACATAAAAATGAGTGATGACATGGAGGATGATTGGAGATTGGAGATAGAGTTTTTTAGATTGAGTGCTCAGGGAAGGCTTCTTTGAGGAGGTGATATTCGCACGGATGCCTGAGGGAGAACAAGGTCACAGCCAGGGGAAGGTCTGTGGGGAATAGGGTGGGAGGAAATTGACATAATCGGTGTAGTTTCAGGCAGAGGGAAGGAGCCCAGAAGCCCTGGGAGGGAGTGTTCGGGTAAGAGAAAGTCCGAAGTGGCTGGAGCAGAGTAAATGAGATGAAGAGCAGTAAAAGGAAGATCTAAAATACATGGAACAGCAGGTCATATCGTATTCTATATATCATGTTATGTGGGTGCCTCCTCCCAGCTCTGGTGCTCTGGGTTGGGGAGCCTGGCTTGGGGTTGAGACCCCCCTGCTTCTGAGTGGGATCCGCTGTAACTGAGATATCCCTCCGGAACCTCAGCTGCTGCCTGTGGGAGCAGGGCCAGCCCTTTTCACATCTCCGCTCTTCCTATCATTCTCTGTGTGGCTTCTTCTGTAAATCCTTGCTTGGAAGACTTCTCCTCAGCTAGTCTTCAGTTGGTTATTCAGGATGATTGTTCTATAACTTAGTTGTAATTCCAGTTTCGTCCTGGGAGGAGGAGAATGTAACTTACACCTACTCTACCACCATCTCCGATCTCCTAATACTTGTAATATTAATTTATTAACTTTGAGATTTCCATTAGAGATGGCAAGTAACAGTTGGATATACAAGTGTAAATCTCATGGGAGATATACTCCCAGGTATCATATGTTATACATGTTATTTAAAGCCTTGAAAGTAGGTAAGATCACCAAAGTAGGCAATACAGATGAGAGAAGAGAAAAGCACTAAAACAATTTTAGGTCTCTGGAACTCATATTCCTGTAAGTACCAAAGAGAGTGTTTGAATTTTAAACCAGTTTAAGCCCATCAATGGTTCTCAGACCATGCTTGTGTGCCCATGATTCTAAATTACCTTTTCTCCTTCAGCAGTTCTTTAACTCTTTGCAAAATTGCTACTTTAGGAAGTGCTTTGAAGGAGAGAAAATAGATCTGCAAAAAGAGGGGGTGTTTTGAATTTGACATTCGGGTTTGTCTTTCCTTCTTAGCTTTAAATATCAGCTTCAGCAATGACAGATTCTTGACTTAAGAGTATCAAGAAGAAGTAGCTGTTGCAGGTGGTGCCAGGTTATTGTCTCCTCACTGAACGAGAGTGCTTTGAGGGACGTGAGCGCTCTACCACAGCATCTAGGAGCGGGGAGTTGGGGTTGGCCTTAGTCACCTGGGCATGTGGACATCCCCTCATTCCATACAGAGTCAAGTAATCATTGTCAATCTGGGCAAGGACAATCTTATTCTGCAGATAAAAGTCTGTGTGGCAGTGTGGTTGCATTCAGAAGGGTTTGCGTGAAGAAAAACTTCACCCAGTGTATGTAGAGCAGCTATACTCAGAGTGGGCCTGGGGAATCATTTATCCTTTGGACTGGCGTCATTTGGAATGGTAGTTTGGTAGGAGTAGCCTCAGAGTGAGGCGGATATCCAAAGCGGACTGTTTCTCTTGGGGAGGTGCTGCTTCCAGCGGGGAACCTCCCCACTTCAGTCCACTAAACATGGGCAGTGTCTGTCCTCTGATTGGCCACTTGTACCCTGTACCCCAGTCCTGGTCATCCAGCTGTCTATTTCTACGTTGGAGTCCCTTTGCCCTTTTGACCATCTTTTCACATGGGAACCCTTTAAGGTAGCCCTGGGCTAGTTCTGTTTTCTAGGGTACACGTTTGATCTCCAGGAACTGTGCACCTTTGTCTCACTGCGGGTGGAAGTGCGGCTTTATTCTGAGGGATAAAGCTTTATCCTGGAGAATTGTTAAAGGATTGATTATAAGCACGGAGGTAATGTGATTCAGTTCACTTGTAGGAAGAGTGCTGGCAACAGCATGGCTGGACAAGGACATGTGAGGCTGGAGACAGGGAGACCAACTAATCACCATTGCAAAGTCCTGGCAAGAGCTAATGAGGGTCATTGACAATGGTGAGGAGGAGATGGGTGCAAAAGATATTAATACTGTAGATGTGAAAGATTTAATGACTAAGTGGCTGAGAAAGAGTGAGACACCTGCCAGATGCCTTTTTGTTTTACTTCATAGGTTTATAATCAACTTAATCTTACAACATGGAGATGGTAGCATCTACACTAATAAAAGAGTAAGATGCAAATTGATAGTACCTTCGCGACACCCACCAGCCAATCAGGAGTGAGCATGCAAATTAACCCAACAAAGCTGTTGGGCTAATTTGCATATGCAGGCGCCAAGCGGCTGGGGTGAGGCGGGATGCTTGTGTTGTCACCATGGCGATGATGCAGGTGTTCCACACCGCCCCAGCCTCTCCAGGCCTCTGTGCAGCATGGGAAGGCAGAAAGGCAGCTCCCGGCCAGAGCAAAAAGGTGGCTCCAGCTGGCGTGAAGGCGGTGCTGGCAGCCAGGGGAAGGAAGGCCCATTCTTGCACGAATCTTCGTGCATCAGGCCTCTAGTAAGAAAATAGGTGAGAGTCATGTTTGTAATCAAGGTCATCTTTGGACACATTTTTATTTTAAGGTTTATCAGCTTTGCTTCTCTTCTCAATTTGTAAACAATTTTCAAGGAATTGAATTCTGTAAGGAAGAGTTTGCTTATCATCTGTCTTACCCTTTCCTTTTACAGGAATTCACCTTATACGTTTGCTTTTAGGTACTTATGGTGTATACAGCATAAAGGAAGCACATAAATACCACTTAAATTCTTTAGGCTAATTTGAATTTTCTCTTGAAATAAACAGATTGTCTGCCAGACCTAATTCTTGTTTGTGTTCAAGTTTGTCCCACATAATCCTGGTGGTTTCCATTTCCAGTCCCACAGTGTGTGATATTTATTTTAAGCAGCTGCTTATGAAAGGTAGAATTTAGCAATGATCAAAATGACATAAGGTGGGTTTCTGTTTGAGTTCAGGGTTGCTGGGTAAGTTTCCTTTGAATACCCTTCCTCTCCTGCTTTTTCACGTATGTTTTGGCTGTGAGAGTAAATCTAGGAAAACTGCTGTTTGGCCTTTTAGCACAGTGCCAGCTTTGTGATTGCAAACGAACTGTGTTGTACTAAACACCACTGAAATAAAATAAATGAGTCTGATGAAAGCTTGGAACTCGTGCTAGAAATGTAAAAACTCAACAGATGCCATTTGCTGAAACCAAGGCTCCTCTAGCAGATGGGTAACGGTTAAACATAAATGGCACCATTTTTCTTTTTTTGGTTCATTTGTTTTTAATACAGTATTAAAAAATCCTGCTATTCAGTAAAATAAACTTCTGACATATGCTTCATGACTGTTTGGGGTATCCAAAGATTTTTGAAATTACAGTTATACTATGTTTTATTATATGAATTCATTGAACATGCAGAAACACATTTTTGTCTGAGCTTTAAAACTTTCTTTGGTATAAATATTTCCAATATTGAAAATAGTAATGGGAAATAATCACCAAGTAGTTGCAATGGGATATAATGTCCCTCTTTTAAATCTTTAATGTTGGGTTATAATAAAATAATATAAATCATATCTTCCATAGTTCATTTAGTGCTTGAGTTTTCTTTACAATATTTTAGTTTCTCACATACTGTCTCATCATTTAAATAACACACACACACACACACACACACACACACGAGGGTGTTTTCATTCCTTATTAAATTTAATGACTTAGCCAGGTCAGTGTTGTTCAGTGGTTGAGTGTCGACTTATGAACCAGGAAGCTACAGTTTGATTCCTGGTCAGGGCACATGCCAGAGTTACGGGCTCGATCCCCAGTGTTGGGCATGTGGGAGGCAGCCAATCAATGATTCTCTTTCATCATTGATGTTTCTGTCTCTCTCTCCCTCTCCCTTCCTCTCTTTGAAATCAATAAAAACATTTTTTAAAAATATATATTTTATTGATTTTTTTATAGAGAGGAAGGGAGAGGGACAGAGAGTTAGAAACATCGATGAGAGAGAAACATCGATCAGCTGCCTCTTGCACATCCCCCAGTGGGGATGTGCCCACAACCAAGGTACATGCCCTTCACTGGAATCGAACCTGGGACCCTTCAGTCCGAAGGCTGATGCTCTATCCACTGAGCCAAACCCGTCAGGGCAATAAAAACATTTTTAAAAAAAAGTAATGACTTTCATACCATTTAATGCAATCACTATTAATTGATATTAACTTGCAAGAACCATGGTGCATTACCAATCATTCTATAATATTGAGATATTTTTGGCATAGAAAATATGTGCTTATTTTATAATTTAATTGAGAAGTTTGTGTATCTCTAAGTAAATCTACAGTTTTCCTTGTTTGCCTTTTTTCTGTTTCCTAAAATTATTTACCAAATAATACTCATCAGAACAGTTCACAAGAAATTCTAGCAAAGTTAGAAAAATGAGGAAACAATCAGTTAAATATCTAAATGGTTAAGAAAAAGTATCTAAAATATTTATCAGAAAGGATACTATGTCATTACAAGGATTTTTAACTTTGAAACTTATTGCTATTTACAGGTTCAGGTTCATGTCGCTTTAGTTATTCAGACCCCAACATCATCGTATCATATGCCAAGAATAATACTGCGGACTGGATTCAGCTCGAGAAAATTAGGTTTGTTGTCATTGAAAGTATTTTTCATAAATTATGACATAGGTGTATTTCTTCTTCCCTGTTTGCCTTCATTCTACCACTGACTTTATTCCTCGTGGTTAAAAGTACTCTGGTTGTTAATTATGCTGAGTTGCATGGACACACATATCATGATCTGCCCTATTGGAAGAAGTATTGTTAAAAGGGTCATTTTCCACTTGGAACTTCCCACTGTCGGTAGTAGCTCTAACAAATTATTTTTTGGTAAAAGCACAGAATCCTCCACAAAATTACATCACCCATTTCTCCAGGTGGCCTGACTATGGCCTGGTTTATACGTCTAGGAATATATAATATTACCACCTAAATCTGATCCTTTGTCTGTAATGACAGTGAGTGAACAGCTGCCAGACCTTTTGCATCTAATCTCTAGTTCTGTCATGTTCCTTCTAGCTTTCCTAAGACCAGTTCTAAAATTATATGATCATAGTTATGATGCAACTTGTAATCATTTATTATATTTTCTTTATTTAAAAACCTTTATAAGAAAATGAGGTAGGGTACTTGAGGGAGAAGTTTATTCAAGTTGAAAAGATTTGGTTAAATTAGCAAGAATCAAATTATGTTTACTCCTGCATAGGTTAAATCATAAAACAAAATTCATAATAGATATTTAATTTCAAGTATGGTAACATGTTAAAAGGAAAAAGATACCTGGAAATTTTATAAGGTCGTTATTCTGATTGGTTTACTTCTTAAATTAGAATAACTCAAGTAGAACATTTTCTATAAGTTTTCTAGTTTTCTTTTTTCACATGCTATTTTCCTTACTATATTTCCATGTTGAAAAATAGTGATTTATTTAGAGGGGGAAATAAATATTAGATTCTTAGTCTTTAACACTAAACCAGTCTATCCGAAGTTTCTAGTAGTATTTCATAATTTTAAAAATGTTACATATCTAAGTGCTAGTCTAACGAAAAACTGAGAAAAATGATTCTAATTCATGGATTTTAATAGACCATCCTCCTCTGTGACAGAATAATCTATAATTTAGAGATACCTGTTTAAGCCAAGCTCTGGCATGCTATGCCCATTTTAAACAGAACATTTTTTTTATTCTTTCTAACTTCTAGTACTTATGAAAATCATGCACATGAAATACTTATTTATATAAATGTCTTTAATCAAGGCGGCATAAATATTAGAAATTTTAACCACACCTCCATCTTTTCTCTATGTAATATTCGTATGTCATAATTTAGGTAAATTGTAGCAGCTTTTTCTTGCTGGAAAACAACTGAATACCTTTGATATGACAAATAGTGAATGCACATACACATATAATTACAACACATAAAGATCACATTCAGCTGATTCCATTTGGCTTTTAACTAAATGAGATTTTCAATTTAAGGTCATGCATCAAACTGTTAGATATATTAGTGCAGATTTTCCTTTCCATTTGGTGACCAGAATGAACATATTTTCAGTCACTTCTTAAATCTAAATATATTATTTTCATCGTTTTAAATTCCTTATGAAGCCAAAAACATAGTCATCATGAAATATTTTAAAAGAAAGGGGGATTGATTACCCCTAAAGGTAAGGTACACCATCTATAACCTATACTGACAATTTTACAGATATATATATATATATATATATGTGCTGCTTTGGTGAGTGAAAAATATGTCTTTTCTGTAGTCCTTTTAAAACTGATTTATAGTAAGTCCAGAGCACTAATAGTTTGCATTTAGTAACACTTAATTTTTGCTAAAGCAATAATCTTTACTATAGCAGATTTCTATGTTGGTAGAATAAAATGTTGAATAAAAATACTTTACTATATAGCAGAAGGGCCTAGATTGTAATACATGTAATATAAAAATAATTTTAAATTATATCAAGTTTTTAAAGATCGATCTGCATGAAATTTTAAAGAATTATAGAGCATTTAATTCTCATGGCAAATCTCACATTTCATGTAAATAAAACAAAAAGGTATCCGATTAGTCGAAATAAAATATCTATTATGTAAAGACTGATTATAAAATGATGCAAAATTTCAAAGTATAGTTTTTCTCCTTTCTTCTTATTATTATCAAATAACCTGTGCTGAATACACATGATTTTCTAGGGGTACCATGAAAGTGTGTGCTATTGTCTCTTCAGTGACTCCTTTACTAGCTTAGTCCTGTCCTGTGTTAAAAGTAAACTTCTTGAAGACATGTAATATTTAAACTGTCATCACTTAATATGAACTCCTTAATATTCAGCATACACTAAAAGATTTAAGGGCTATGGGATTATGAGTATTTAATCTGTACTGTATATAGTATTTTTAAGATAATGAAACTACAATCTTAATTAAGAAACAAAGTTGATTTAAGTTCTTTAACTGTGGCACTAATTCCCATCTCACCATATGTTCCAGGGCCCCTTCCAATGTCAGCACAATCATCCACATCCTCTACCTTCCTGAATATGCCAAAGGGGAGAACGTCCAGTTTCAGTGGAAGCAGGAAAACCTTCGTGTGGGTGAAGTGTATGAAGCCTGCTGGGCCTTGGATAACATCCTGGTCATCAACTCAGCTCACAGACAAGTCATTTTAGAAGACAGTCTCGATCCAGTAGACACGGGCAACTGGCTTTTCTTCCCAGGAGCTACAGTTAAGGTTTGATTGCTCTTTTGTTCCTTCTTCTCCAAAACCTAAAGCTCAATAAGCCAATTTGCACAAAGATAACTATTCTTACCAAACCTACTAGTAAAGGGATAGGCAATGTTGTTTTTATGTTACCTCCTCTTTTAAGGATAGAAAATATTTGTTACAAAAACATTTGTCCATCCATTTAACAAGGTTTCTTTTAAATATATTTTTATTGATTTCAGAGAGGAAGGGAGAGGGAGAGAGAGAGATAGAACTATCAATGATGAGAGAGAATCATTGATCAGCTGCCTCCTACACACCCCACACTGGGGATTAAGCCTGCAACCTGGGCATGTGCCCTGACTGGGAATTGAACCGTGACCTCTAGTTCATAGGTTGGTACTCAACCACTGAGCCACACCGCTGGGCATTTAACAAGTATTTTTGAGGACCCACTGTGCCATGTACTGGACTGAACCTGGAGAGTAAAAACACAAAAAGGCAGATAAGTTTCTTCCCTTCAGGTGGCTATCAACTTAGTTTGGGCAATAAGACATGTCAATATGTAAATACAAAATAGCATAATTGCTATAATTTGCTGGGAAAGTGTGAGTGCTGTGGAAGTACAACATACAGTAACAAATCCAGACTTGAGGGTTTAGGAAGGCGATCGGGAGAAGAGGAATCCAAACAGAGACTGAAGAGAAATTTGGAGTTGGCCAGGTGGGAGGACTAGTGTTTCTAGGATCAGAAATGATGTACAGTGAGAGCACGAAACAAAGGTCTTGGATAATGTACAAAATAGTTTTCTAACAGATTCTTAAGGTGAGACTTGTGATAGTTAAGTCTGGAGACAAGGCCAGTGACAAAACCTTAAAGGTTTTGTAAGCTCCTATAGAGTTTGAACTTCATGGTGAAAGTAATAGGGAGTCACGAAGCGTTCCAATTTAGTCACACAATCATATTTGAATTTGAACTGTCCCCTTGAGAATGGAGGATGGAATGATGGGGAGAGAAGGCATGCAGGGACACCAAGTAGGAGGCTGATAACAGCAGTCCAATGGGAGATCATGTTGGCCAGAATTCAAAAACAGGATGGGAAAATGTGGACAGATTTGAGAGATTTTTAGGAAAGGGAATGGAGAAGATTGGAGACTTATTAAGAAGATGAGGGAATAGTAGGTGTCAAGGACAGATAGAATACACTTTGTCTAATAAGAGCTACTGTTTTTTCAATATTATTTTTTATTAGTTTCAGGTGAATAGCATAGTGGTTAGACAATCATGTACTTTGCAAATTAATTCCCTGATATTTCAAGTACTCATGTGGTACCATACATGGTTATTACAATACTAGAGACCCAGTGCAAAAATTCATGCACAGGTGGGGTCCGGCCAGTTCAGCCCCAATCAGGGCAGATGGGGGCTGTGCCTGTCAGGAGGAGGAGATGACAGGAGGTTGGTGGGCCAGCTGGGGGGAGGGGCCATGGGCAATTGGCTGGTGGGCCCCGCCCCTGATTGGGGTGAGGGGGCCGATTGGGAGTGGGGCTGGTTGGGGGAGGGTCTGTGGGCGGTATGCCAGCCGACCCACCCCCAAATGGGGTGGGGGGGCTGATCGGCGGTCAGTGGCCGGGGGAGGGGCCTGGGGAGGTTGGCCAGCCAGCCCCACTCCCGATTGGTGTGGGGGGGCCGATCGGTACAGAGCTGGCTGGGGGGAGGGGCCACAGTCCGATCAGGGTGGTGGGGGCTGATCGGGTGTGGGGCCGGCCATGGAGAGGGGCCATGAGTGGTTGACCGGCTGGCCCTGCCCCTGTCAGAGTGGAGGGGCCGATTGGGGGTGCAGCTGGATGGGGCGAGGAGCCACGGGCTGATCAGGGTGGTGGAGGCCCATCTGGGGCGGAGCCAGCTGGGGGGAGGGACCGCAGGTGGTTGGTTGGCTGTCCCTGCCCCTGATTGGGGTGGGGGGTAATCTGGGGTGGGGCCGGCAGGGGGAGGGGCTGCAGGAGGTTGGCCAGCTGGCTTTTTATATATATTGATTATTGATTATATTTCCTACACTCTACTCTATATTCCCTCAACTATTTTTTAACTACCAATTTATACTTCTTAATCCCTTCAACTTTTTCACCCAGCCTCCCAATCCCTCTCCCTTCTGGCAACCATCATTCTACTATTTTCTTTCTTCTTTTATTTATTTAATTTTTTTGTTAATCCTCATCTGAGGATATTTTTCCATTGATTTTTAGAGAAAGTGGAAGAGAGAGGGAAAGACAGAGAGAAACATCAATGTGAGAGAAACACATCAATTGATTGCCTCCTGCACTAGCATTGACCAGGGCCCGGGGCCGGGCAGGAGCCTGCAACCGAAGTACATGCCCTTAACTGGAATCAAACCCAGAACCCTTCAGTCTGCAGGCCGACATTCTATCCACTGAGCAAACCGGCTAGGTCTCAATCTGCTATTTTAGTCATGCAATTCTATTCTGAACTCTTCCCAAACACCCTTAAATTAATTACCCAGAGTCTATGGTGGTACCCTCTCTGCTTTCTCATTCCCAACTTCTGTTTGTCCAATAAAAAAAGAGCTAATTTTGCCCATCCTGCATGGCTCAGTGGTTGAACATCGGCCTATGAACCAGGAGGTCACGTTTCATTTCCCAGTCAGGGCACATGCCCGGGCACATGCAGGAGGCAGCTGATCAATGATTCTCTCTCATCATTGATGTTTCTATCTTTTCCTCTCTGAAATCAATAAAAATATATCTTTTTTTAAAGAAAGGTCTACTTTTTATCGAGTACTTACTGTTCTAGGTACTTACTCTTTGAGGCATGTGTATACATACACACACACACACACACACACACACACATACACACACAGAATTATATTTATCATCTCATATAATTTGATCCTTATAAACCTATAAGAAAGGTGCTATCTTAACCCCATTTTACAGATGTTGAAATGGACTTAAAGATGTTGAGTAACTTGTCCAAAATATACCTCTCACCAGTGGCAGATCCAGGATTCACATACAGGAATCTGAGATAACCTTGATCTGTCACCAATGACTTTGCTTATATGTAATAAATACAAACTGATGTGCTTCTGTTTTTCCTGTTTCTTCTCAACATTCATTTGTTAAATTTTCATTTTCTTCCCCATCACTTTTTGACTCTAGGTGAAAAGATTCTTGCTTTTCTCATATTTATTTATCTTGCTTCAGCTTTATTCCATTAACCCTGCATGTTTCTTCCTCCAGATGACTGATTTTCAGACATTAGAATTTAGTAAGTTCAGACCAAACACTGGTCTCTTCCTTCTCTTCCGTAGGTGATTTTGTTTTCACAATCCTAGTTATGGGTCCATCTCAAGTACTGACTTCTGACCTAAAGTGAAATAAAGTAGACGGGACTATTAAAATATTTCCCTTAGGGAGGCAAGAGGCATTTTCAGTAACCTGCCTGGGAGATGAAATAGAATGAGAATGGTGGGACACTAAAGAAAGAAGTCAGCATTCTAATGGCAGCAGACTGTCTCTGACAAGGATGTTAAAAGCAAGGATCATACAAAGGAATGCCACTGACAAAAACTACAGCATCATTCCTTAATATGGCATCATGCTCCCTCCATACTCAAGACGTGTGTAGGCCTAGAAGATACAAACCAAACTCCCTGGCATGTAATTCAAGACCCTTTCCAGTCTAGGCCCAACCTAACTTTTCATCCTCATCTGCCCCACTGACTACCAGCCTCACAAATACAGCATAGAATTACACACCCTCACCCCTTTATACATGCTTTCCCACCTTCCTTTTTTCTCCGCCTGGAAATTCTACAGCATCCGCAAGGGCCCACCCAGCTCAGATGTCTGTCCATGTGAAGTTTTATATAGTTAATGTCTCCCCCCTCTCTGTGCTGGTATAACCATTAGGTTGAACAAAGAGGACTTGGGGTGGGGCCAGGCTGTAGAAAACAGATCCATTCTTTTTCCCAAGTGACCATTCAAATTCATCTCTGCCTTCTTTGCATGAAAATTAAAGCAGGTCCTAAGACAGCTGATAGACCAACACACGTCATCCAATCACTTTAGTCTCCTACAGTATTGGTTTTAAAACAAATAGGACTAGTTTACTGTAGCAATCCAAACCTCAAGTTTCATCCGTAGTTCCTCCCTCCTCCAGCCTAGGTCTACTATAGTGGGTGGGGATGGAGGCAGTGGTCATGTCCTTCTCTTTCCTTACCATCCATCACAAGTTTCAGCCTCTGAACCCTCCAGGGCTGGGTCTGATAGAAGGAGAAAAGAAAAGATGCAGATATTGTTGTAAGCCAAAAGTATTAATCCCTGATCCTGATAAATGATCAAAGCTGGTTCTCTCTTGAACCTACCAATAGGCTCCTTGGAAATCTCCCCACTCCTCTCCAAAACTGGGGATGGCTCCCATGCATCTCTCCGGGACCTCTGGCTAATGACTGCAACCTCTTTCTGCTGAGGGCTTCTTGCTCCTCTACAAAGTAGTTCAGGGGCAGGATCTTAGACAAACTAGGTTGTCTGTTGTGTGCACAGGCCCAAGCCTAGTCTGTGGTAAACAGTCACCTTGGATCCATCAGTGGGAGGGAGAGTAGTTACTTCTTATAAAACAAGAGAATAGAGAGTAGTAAGTATGTAAACTGTCCAGCTGATGAATTTGAACATAATGTTTGAGAGAGTCAGGTCAAATAAGAAAGAAACAAATGAGTCACTGGCATTCATCATACATATTTCTCCTTGCCTTCTTTAGATTTCTTCTTTATTCAGTTTTTTTGGGGGAATATTTAATCCATTTCATATGAGCCTGTCCTTGTTTATCTCAAGTAGGGCAAAATGATATAAGACCAAATAGAGTAATTAACTTAGGATTTTATGTGATCTGGGGAATTGCAATTATAGGTCACCACTTTAAATCTGCCCTGGGTTGGTAGAAAGCTATTACCATCTGTTGGCTCTTTAGTAATTAATATGAAATAGATGTATAACAGTACCAGTTTCTAACACTGAACCTGGCCTTAGATTTGTTGTGCTTTTTTATTTGGAAGGGCTGTAAGAGGTTACAGAATTGATATGTTTTTCCTATACAACCATCTGTGTTTCTCCTCCATGCTCCTCACAAGTTCATGGCCTTGCCTGACTCATCTTCCAATGTTTTCTCAGAGAACTTGCCCATGTGGAAGAAAAGGCACATAATATTCTTATGCTTCTAATTACCATCATGATATTTTATTTCCCACAAATCCCTAAGCAGCCCTTTGTTCATGACCAAGTAGGTGGGGCTCTGACTGCCAATAAATACAGTGCTGCAAGTCATAAAGCTCCCCGAGCACCTCCCTCATTAGCAATCTCCCAGAGTAAGCAGATCGTGGGCTTAGCAAGGCAAAGAGCCTGCGACCCTTTCAATATTGAGTCCCATGTCTTAATTATTGGTTGTGATGATTTTTGCCTTCCTTTACAGAATATTTCTTTTTTTAACTGATTTATATGATTTCTGCCAGTTCATTTGTAGTCGTGAGAATAGCTACTGCTACCATAGCTGCCATTCTGTACTTTACATTCCCGTGATTATTCTATAACTACCAATTTGCACTTTTTAAAAAAAGGTTTTTATTGATTGATTGATTTTGGAGAGAGAGAGTGAGAGGGAGGGTGAGAGAGAAAGAAACATCGATTCATTGTTCCATTATTTATGCATTCATTGGTTGCCTCTTGTATGTGTCCTAACCCGGGATTAAACCCACAACCTTGGCATATTGGGACAACGCTCTAACCAATTGAGCTACTCAGCCAGGACCAAATATATATTTAATCCCTTCACTTTTTTCACCCATCCCTCGAAAACCCCTCCCATCTAGCAACCGTCAAAATGTTCTATTTGTGAGTCTGTTTCTGTTCTACTTGTTTGTTTTGTTTTTTAAGACTCAATTGTTGATAGATATGTATTTATTGCCATTTTATTGTTCATATATTTTATCTCTTCTTCTTCCTCCTCCTTCTTCTTCCCCTCCTCCTCCTTCTCCTCCTCCTCCTCCTCCTCCTCCTCCTCCTCCTCCTCCTCCTCCTCCTCCTCCTCCTCCTCCTTCTTCTTCTTCTTCTTCTTCTTCTTCTTCTTCTTCTTCTTCAAGACCCTTTAGCATTTCATGTAATACTGGTTTATGGTGAGAAACTCCTTTAGCTTTTTCTTGCCTGGGAAACCCTTTATATGTCCTTCAATTCTAAATGATAGCTTTGCTGGGTAGAGTAATCTTGTCACTGGGATGTACTCCTGAAACTAATATAACATTGTATGTCAATTGTAATTTAAAAATTAAAAATTATTTACATTAATAAAAAGAAAAAGGAAAAAAAGAATTTAGTGAAGAAAGGTGTTCCAATTCAGTGTCCTAGGGGGAAAAAAGGAAGTGGGAAAATGATGAATCTCAGGGAAATTTCTGGTGTCCAACTCAGTGACAGTGGTCTTGGTTTTGTCATCAGAGTTTAAAGGAAATGAAGTGATTTTGCGGGGCTCCTTCCATTTAATCATATAGTATCGAGAATCAGTGTTTCATCTTGGGTAGGATTCTCATATCCAGGAATGATACTTTACAGTAGCATGGATACTGGATAATAATAAATAATAATAGTAATCATCGTGGTACATGATAATGATGGAATAGTATAAATAGTAGTAATGATGCCATTTCATGAGTGCTTGTAGGTGCCAACACTATGAGAAAGACCCTATCATCCAAGTTTTACATGTATAGCAGATGAACATTGAGTATCTAGATGTTTACTGCTTAATGTTCCTTAGTCACTCTGGAAACATCTGGACAAGTCCATCAAATCATCTCTTTCCAACTCCTCTGACACACCCTGCAATCTGAGACTATCCTTAATTTTAAGTTCAAAGAAAAACACTAAATGTAGGTTTTTGAAGGTTTAGCTTGGAACTGCTGCAGCTGCCCACTTTCCATGACGCACCATCAAAGAGAAGAGCTGCAAAAATCAGTGAGGCACTCAGAAGGAACCCAGGGACAAATGGCTAGGGAAGAGCTGTGCGCAGGTTTTAGTTTGTGGGGTATTTTCTTCATCCTTCAATCTATCCAACTCCCCATGAAGCAGAGTTCCCAAATGGATCAACATGCCATGGAGGTGAATATTGGTCAAGCAGCTGCTTTATTTTTTTTGTATATTTGTTCACTCTCATCTTTAGTTGTAGTTAAAATTTGTATTTTGCAAGCATGGTTGATCTATGGCTCCTTGATATCTGTATGTGTGTGTGTGTGTCTGTTAGGGAGAGAGGGAGTGCTTTGCTCACTCACCATTAATAAATGTTGATATCTGCTCAGCTACCCTGGATACTCTCAGCTTGCAAAGGCATAAATCACTGGCTTCTGTCAACTCTGGAATTGACCCACAGATTAAATGCAGATCACCATGAGATAGGTGCTGTTATTTGTATTTTTTATTTTTAAGAAATCTTCCCACTCTGATTGCTGTGCCTGCACCTGCTAATCTTTTTCTGTTTATTATCCTACCTCCTAGTGTTATTAGCAAGGGATTCCAGATTACTTCTTCTACACATTTATGGGAACTTATATTGAGAAGTAAATCAGTGCTGACTGTCAGAGTCTGTTATAAAGGTTTGTCCTTTATAATAGGTTATGATTTGACCACATGTATTCAAAAGAAGTTCCCTTAAAATGTAATTTATTAAATTTTGCACATTTATGCCAAGGACTTGGAGTAACTAAGTATACGGAATTTAGACAGGTCATATCTTAACCTTCTCTCCACTACTACTTTCAGTTAACTAGATTGCTTCCTCTCTCCTACATTAATTATTGATAAATATCCAATAATGTCAAATTTCCTAGTTTAACAAACATCGAAGGCCCTAATGAAGACAACAACTATTAGGTAAATCAACAATTCATTAGGGGAAGCATTAAATTAGAACAGGAGAGTTTATTAATTTTCTCATAGCTCTTATACATTATGCATTTGCCAAATTCATTGTCCCAGTGGACACTAGGCAAATCTCTAGTCCAATATAAGAATTAAAGCTTTCACTCTGGGTTTCTGCTGCCACCTGTCTAATACTATTGTCACAAATTGTTGAAACATTAATGGAGAATAAAAGTCATTACATCCAAATTATGAAAACATGTAAATTAACTTGCCTGCAAATTTTAAGACTTGATACAAGTTGAGACTAATGAAAAATATCTAAGACAAATAGTGAAAGGTATGATCACACTCAAAGCAGAATTCATTTTTAAACCTGCTTTTTGGGAATATAATCCCCTGGCAGAGCAATAATGCCCAAAAATTGAGCACCCCAGAAAATGGTCTCAACAATTCATTTAATGATTTTCTTTTTTTCAGAGTGTAAGGACAAACAGGAGGAAATCAGATATGTTTTCCAAAAATGTGATTTGCAAATCATTGTACTGGAAACTCTCTGGTCTGTAACTTGAGGGATTGGAGTCCTGGCTTTCTAATGAGGATAAACCTGAGCTCAGTAAGACTTGTAGCTAGTTCATGTTCCCATGTCTTTTTCCATTAAGAATCGGAATGTTAACTATGATTTTCTGGCCAGATTCCAGCTTGGTTAATTGCATGCTGTCTACCTAAATTCTCTTTGCTTGGGATGTTCTTCACTTTGGATTGCATTGCTGTTATTGTCATGTTTCCCCCAAGAGCTGGGTACATGATATTGTAGAATGAGCCAGAATATAATTTGTTAAGCTAATAAGAGTACTTTGGGGATGAAGGGTTAAATGTAAGTAGTGTGCTTTTCACAATTCCCCTCAATGCAGCCTATTTGTACAGTAATTAATGTGGAATAGCATTAGTGAAACATGGAATTGAGCCAAATCACCATGATGAGAGTGGCAATAAACACAGAAACAAATAATCTTGATAATTTCTATTGAAAATAACTATTCAAACAAGTCCCCAGAGCCTCTCTGCCTAATGTACCCATTTTTTTGCTTGTTTTTGGTCTGAAGCTGACACCATTAATCACTAATTAAGTTAATACAATAATTGGTAAGTGAAATTTATTTTCTTCTATATGAACATCACAAATGAACATAGTAACTCCCTGGCAAGTGTGGCTCAGTTGGTTGAGTGTCATCCCATGCATGGAGAGTTTGATTCCTAGTCACGGCACATGCCTAGGTTGCGGGCTTGATTCCCAGTAGGGGGCGTGCAAGAGGCAGCCAATTGATGTTTCTCTCTCTCATCAATATTTCTTTCTCCTCCTCTCTTTCTTCTCTCTCTAAGATCAGTAAAACATATTTTTTTTAAAAAAAGTAGTAATATTTTTCCATCAGCTTTGTACCTAGACAGTATAGTGACACTCAATAACGTAAGGTTTGTTAAATGGATGAATAAAATGGTGCAAAAAAGAGGAGGGAAATAATGTTTACTGATATCCTAAGATTCACCAATCTTTAGTAGGCATGTTACTTATAATATCTCATCTAACCATCACAATTACACCCATTTCACAGATGGAAAAGTAGGCTCAGAGAGACCAAGTAGCTTCCCCAAGATCAAACAGCTTTCATTTTCATAGCCAAGTATATTTACTATAAAGCCAGGCCCTTTATTCCTCAGTATTTGCAGCCTTCCATGTTGTGGTTAGTATCCTTGGCCTTAATTTGAGGAGGCAAGTCTGAAAACCTCAGACACTGAAAGTCAAGTTGATCCCCATCAACAAGGTTAACAACTGCCCTATGGAATTTTACATTGTTATCCTTCCTCTCATTACTCCAATTCAAAACTGTCACTATTGCCATTTTAGAGTTGTCATAACTATTGCCAAGTAATTATACACTTGTCACAAAATATACCATAAATTGAATCTTTATGAATCTTAGCATAAAGTGGTTCAAATGTGAATGCTTAATGAATCCAGAGAATAATGAGAAAAAAATACTCCTTAAGCTCCCTAAAATTCACTCTCCACGGGTGCATCTATTGTGTTGACTAGAGAAAATGTACTTCAGCCCTCCTGCCCTTGGACTGTGTTCATAGCCAAGTTTTTTTAACTGGCATTAAATTTCCTAGAAATTGTGCAAAAAAAAATGACAAATTCATTTTGCCTCATGAAGGAAATTGTTCTCTTCCTACTTTGACTTTTTAAATAATATGAAAGTCTGCACTTTTAAAGGCCATTGAACAAAGTTATAGGAGATATGTATTTCTAGATGATAAAGCTATAACATAATGAAAGGCTTAGGAAACACAATGATATATAGGCTATAAGTCAGTCACTTTCCAATCACACATCTCACTTCAATCCAGAAACTCTTACAACAATATATGAGTTTATTTCCAGTCACATAGTGGCTAATTTATGGCTCTGCCAACAATGCCATTTTAATTAATTTTATTCATCTTATTTCTCTTTTCTCTGCTCCTCATATCTCATCTGTTTGCATTGCCTAGATTTTAATTAAAAAAACCTCTCCTCTCTAAGGAGCAATCTGAAGTGGCAAAAAATAATCACTTAAAATATTACAGTCATTAAAAAATTGGCTGTGGTGGAAGCCATGCATTTTCAATTTTCCTACAAATGATGTTTTAGCTTCCTTTTAAAGTGCACTTTGTATCTGAATTGTCTGCCACCAGCCAGCTTGGCTATCAAAAACGGTCTTCCAGCTGGGTGGGCTGAGTGACAACTCCTTAATGGAGGAAATGGATGGCTCTCTGCTCATGTGGAGGGAAGGCATACCAGGCAGATTTCATTCCATCTGCCACCAGCTCTCTGCAAGCTGGCATTGCCCAAATGCCCAATATACTCATTTCAACAAAAAGGATATATAGTAAAAAAAATAAATTGCCAGGCTACAGATGCTTGAAAGAATCATCAGGGCCATTAGACCCCGGGGAGATAATATTAAGAGGTGCCTTAGTGTTCATCTTTGATAGAAACCTAATTAAGCTATGGTGGAGGTGATTGCAAGTACTTTTACAAGTACAGAGGTGAAGCCATTAACATTTTCAGCAGCGTATAGGGAACAACCTTAGAAAAATGCTATCCTGAATTGCGGCCAAGGACTTGTTATATTGAGGAATTTGCACTGATGTTTCCTGTTGATGCTTTTCTGAATGGCAAATTCTTGTCACTTAGTTACACTGTGTTCTGCTTTTCAAGTAAAGGAAACCCATATAACAGCAAAGTAGGAAAATATTTTTGATTGACAAATACAAACAAAGACTATGTTTATGGGATTTTGTTAAATAGTCAGAGCCATTTATTAAAAATTTAAGTGTATATTTAAACAATTTTAAAGGGAAATTTGTCATCCCAAAGCTATCATTTCACTTATTAAGAGACTATAATTTAGATTTAAACTATATAAATCATTTGCTTATGATGGCATAATAATGCCATAACATAAATAATTGTATCAAAATTAGTAAAGAAATTTACATGAGTTTATAAAACTAGGAAATTAAGCTATGTGGTTATGATTCATATTCATAAGGGATTTTTTGTTGTTTATTGATTTTAGAAAGAGAGAATAAGAGAGATACCGATTTGCTGTTCCATTCATTTATACATTCATTGGTTGATTCTTGTATGTGCCCTGACCCAGGTTCAAACCCACAACATTGGCATATCGGGACAACACTCTAACTAACTGAGCTACCCTGCAGGGCCTTTTACAATTTTTTTCATTTAAGGGATTTTTAATAATTAGATATCTGCAGTACTTAAAAGTATCAAGTGTATGTCATTGATCAATGCAAAAATAATGCAGCAAAATCAAAATAATTATAATTAATGTATGTTAGGAGGGCTAGATATAGAAAGAAATATTTGGAGCCCATCTATAAAATTTATACTTTTATTTTACCCAGAATAAATGCCAGTTAGTTACCTGATATATACTCATCACAATCAAAAGCTCTAACTCAGGACATCACATGCTATTTATAATCATTTTCTCAAGAAAACCTGATAGATTTTTTTACTATACTCAAAATAAAATAATCCTGACTTCCAAAATATTGTTGTTTTTAACATAACAAGAGCTCATTTAACTGTCTTTTAAAGTTGTCTAGGTTTTAATTGTTATTTCATATAAATGACATGAGTTTGAATAGATGCTGAACAAAAACAGCTGGCTATTAAAATCACTGAGAGCAATTTTCTGGAATTCTTTTCATAGTTTCAATGCACATTTTGTTTGGATTTTAACATAGTACATTGATGTTATACAATGCATCTGTAAGAGAAGTGGCAACAGACATCTTGCATTATTAAGTTTTCCTGTCTCAGAAGAATGTTTGGTAATCTGCCAGAATTTGGAGGGCTTTTACATTTCTAATTGATGGTCTATCTGCACTAAAAATGAATGAGTATATGCAGTGCCTACCATATTGTATTGTGGGAACTATTCATTTATATTTTACTGAAGGTTTTAAGTTGATCTTAAGAATTTTAATGACTATTCTAATGAGAAACACAATAAAAATAGATTTAATTCCTGGCTGCTGTGGCTCAGTGGTTGAGCATCCACCCATGAACCAAGAGGCCACTGGTTTGATTCCCAGTCAGGGCACATGCCCAGGTTGCAGGCTCAATACCCAGTAGAGGATGTGCAGAAGGCAGCCAATCGATGTTTCTCTCTCATTGATATTTCTATATCTTTATCCCTTTCCTTTCCTCTCTCTCAATAAAAAAATAGACTTAAATAGCCTTCAATTTCACTATCAACTATTACTAAAAGTTTGGAATATAATGCCTTATCTTTTTTTTGAAAATGCACATATTCAGAAATAAAATAATTTTATTACAACACTGAAGAGTTTTAAGAAAGCACTTCCACATAATATTATTTGTGCTTCTAATATCATCTCTAGAAAATAGATATTATTGGTCTTATTCTATAACTTAAGAAATAGGACAAAAAGAATTAAATGACTTTTACAAAACCATGTTGCCATTAAGCAGAGAAATGTGTGGGAACATGCCTTCTGACTCCAATCCTCAAATTCCTTGATGCATAGTAACTGAATTTTCATTTCTTGTCATATTGATTATTTTTGGTTTCCAGTTCTTTGTTTTCTTCAGGTGCTTCATTCCTTTAGGTGCTAAATTAATTAAGGTAAATTCTAGGAGAAAGTTCCAACAACCCCTAGCTAATCAAGCAGGCCATGGAGTCCCATCAAATGCAGAGGTGCAATATCAAACACACAGAGGCCAGGGACTCCATCTCAGTCCAAATGCATTCAGGAATAAATTCTCAGTTTGGAGAGCATCTGGGAAACAAGACCATTTCTAAGACATTGAGCCATCTGTGACCAATCCTAAAATAGAATTAGCAAGAAACTCTAGCCCGACCAGCATGGCTCAGTGGACCTATGAACCAGGAGGTCACAGTTTGATTCCCGTCAGGGCACATGTCCAGGTTGCGGCACTCGATCTCCAGTTGGGGGGCGCGGGGGGGCATGCAGGAGGCAGCCAATCAATGATTCTCATCATTGATGTTTCTATCTTTCTCACTCTCTGAAATCAATAAAATTATATATTTTAAAAAACAAACAAGAAACTCTAACTTGCTTTGTAATTGTCTTAGGAATCCTCAGAAATGAGAACCCCAAACTGGCCCCAACCCTTCGCAAAATTCTTAAGTATAGGGCCTATACTTAATCAGCTTCTCAGGTGGCCCATTCCTGCTCAAAAGTTTGAAGAATTCACCAGTTTTACAGACTATCCCCTATTTAGTAGTCCTTATATTAGCCTGCCGGCTCATATCACCCTTACTTCAAACTTGAAAAACATTGGGTTCCACTCAGAATGGCTGAGGCAGAAATCATATCTGATCTCCTCAGTGTGGTGGGGAGCAGAGCAAGCCATCTGTGTGAGTTCAGTTCATCTGCAGGCCCTGCCACCCAGGAAATGGCAGCCCTATCTTGTGAGATGGAGAAGGTTGAGCCACCTCCTCCTGAAAGGCCACTGTTTACTTTGGGTGTGTCACACCCTTCCTTTGATTATGTGGCACTGAACTAACTAAGACTGAAGAAGAGAATACTCAAAAAGCAATACTTCTCTCCCTCCACACCCAAAGGACACTGGATCTACTTGGGAGGGGTAATAAAGCTAACTGTGACTTTTCCGTTAAACTTGACAGATAGGATTAGGGTGTTTACTATGCAAAATGAACTCTGACTGGCATAAACCACTGCCCTGTGTGTCTTCATTTAGGTTCCGTATTGAGTATTGTTCTTTTACTACAGATTGGTAAAGAATAGTGTCTTCCCTATAGGAATAATAAAACTACGAAAACTAAACCATTTTATCCTTCAGGGAAACTTGCCAAAGACAGATCATACTAATTTTTAGACTCTACTAGTATAAAAATAGGTTATTACTCAAAATGAGTGTTACATTTTTTCAGGTTGCTTTCTTCATACTTGATATGATAAATATTACTTGTATTTCCTATGCTGGCACTATTGCAGTTATAGTGACAAAAGTATATATTTACTAGAGAATTTTCAATAATTGTACAATTACAAGTGGTCTATTAAACTACCAAATGTTTTGTAACAGCAAAATAACTAACATAAAGATCATTTAAATATACTTTATTTTCCCAAAACATTAAGACATTTTAATGTTGTAAAACAACTTTAACAGCATGCTAATTTTATAATGGTTTCATCTTTTACATAAAATTTCAACCTCAATTTCATTAAAATATGTATTAGATATGTTAATAATATAAATTTGGAGGAGGAGTGAAACATAATTATGTACAACACAGAGTCTTAAAATATTAAACAATTCTGCCCTGGCCAGGTGGCTCAATTGGTTGGTGTGTCTACCAAAAATGTTGCAGGTTTGATTCCTGGTTGGGACACATGTCTAGGTTGTGGGTTCAATTTCCAGTCAAGGCGCAACCGATCTATGTTTCTCTCTCTCTCTCTCCCCATTCCTCTCTCTCCAAAATCAATACAAGCATATCCTGGGTGAGGATTTTATATATATAGGAAACCAAAATTAAAAAATTAAATTGATGTTTAGCCAGAAATGACCAAAGTTTTATGTTAAGCTAGTTATTGTTTTTATTACACAAATGCATCCTTTTAAATTGTAATATAAATTATTCCATTTTCACATGTATAAGATTTTATGTATGCCATTCCCTTGGTTAATGACAATGTATTGTTTGCATTGATATCAAAGTTCTTATGTTACTTCCAGATAAACATAGGCCACAGTTGTTCAGGATTCCAGAATGTGAAGATAACTGTGAAACTTACAGCTCAGTGGATTTATTATTAAGGAAGTTATCTGTGTTATTCTACTTAGCATTTATTGTCTTTACGGGATGCACAGTAGTGGAGGATGCTTCGGCTTTTCATAGCTTAACAGTTTCTATTAAGTGTTAAATAAGACAGAATCCTGGTTTTGATCAATGTGTGTGGGTTAAAGATTGCATGTAATGATCTCAGTTTAGAATCTATAAATAACCTGTATTCATTGTGTTGTGAAGAAGATTCTCTGACAGGAGATACATTCCACACACAACAGTATATCTAAGATGATAAGATCCAATGGATGTGCTATGAGGTGATTCCCCCAAGATCATATGCTTTTTTGAACTTACAGGAGCTTCTGAAAGCTTTATTTGCTCTTTCAGTGTAGTAGTCTGAATCCTCCCCCAATTGATTTTACCAGCATTAACCAGCTTAATTGTCATAAAATATTTGTTTGCTCACATCATTCCTCCATTCTAGACTACCACTGCCAACAGAATATTGTAGAGATCTCTTAGACTACCATTTAAGATCCTTTGCTGTCAGGCTAAAGTGTAATTCTGAAAATCATGCCTACTTATCACCTTTGTCATTCATTTATTTGTCTTTGTCATCCAACTTGGATTTTGTTTTTATTTTAAAGGCTGTTGAAGTCCTACTCATTTATGAAGCCTGCTCACCTACACCAGCCCCCTGATACAGTGACTTCTACCCTCTCTCACTCATCAGCACTTACTATACGTTGCCTGGCATTGATACCTATCTTTGATATGTCTCACCTAGACTGGGATTTTTTTTTAGAGCAAAGAATATATATTATATCACTTCATTATAAACCCCTTTCTCCCAGTACCTTTGTTAATCTCTTCTACTACTGAGTTCTCCATGAAAGATTAATTTAATACCTGAAAAGGCATAGCCGTATCATTCACTCATTGATTTATTTAATTGTTGAAAGAATACTAGATATATTTTAATTCCTACTATTTGCCAAGCACTGTGCTAAGACATGGACTACAACACAGAATAAAATGGACATGATCCTTGCCCTACAGAACTTACTTTCGCTGTGCCTAACTAATATTTTCTGCCCAACTACTTCTCTTCACATCTATTTCATTTTAAGAATATATGTATATAACATAAAAGAATGTTTGATCTTTTATTTATTAGCATTTCTCTCTATATAACTTGTTACCAAGAATTATTAATGCAAATTTATCACATTTTTAAATACTCAGTTTACTCAGCTCCAGAGTTTGCTCTTGCCTTTGACTATTCACTTTAAGTTGAAAAAATGTTAAAAGATTATTATAAGAAATTTTTTTTGTAAAACTAGTGTTCTTTTGGAGAATAACAAAGTTTATGATTTCTCAGCACTTCTTAGATCTGGCCAGAAACTTTTACTCAAAAGGTGGCTGAGAATATATGATCATATCAGGGATTACTTTGACCTTTTCTATATTCCATGTTTTGATTAGCTGACTAGTCTACTCATATCCCATTTACAGACAAATTGTGGAAGATTTGAATGACAAGCTAGAACTATATGGAATAATGAAAAGGTCAGTGCAATTTAGCCCATAACCACAGTATTGAAAATATATGACAAGTCATTATCACACTTAATTTCTACAACAAGGACTATGCTGAAGATGGGAAATTACTCCAATTAAAATATTCTTGTTTCATTCTGAAGGCTGAGGTGGCAGAGATCAAATGGCCTCTTGACTCCTTTTTTTATAATAACTTAATAAGTTAGAAAGAAACTGTAATTGAATTAACAAGACAAAAAAAAGAGGTAACAAGCTCTTTTGACTTGAGAGTCCATCATAGAGGGAATAATATAATGACTTTTCTAAAAATTCTAATTATACATCAGTAAGACAGATTCAGCTACAAAACCAATTCAACAGCCACCCCATGCTCTCTTTTTATCTACAGCATAGCTGTCAGTCAGATGGGAACTCCATTTATTTCCATGGAAATGAAGGCAGTGAATTTAATTTTGCAACCACCCGGGATGTAGATCTTTCTACAGAGGATATTCAAGAGCAGTGGTCAGAAGAATTTGAGAGCCAACCTACAGGGTAAGTAATTGTTATCTCCCATGCTGTGTAGAGCACTTACATTTATTCCACTCACATATTTTAATGCATATTGTTAAATAGCAAAGTATAGCTAAATCAATACTGATGATTCTTAGAACAGATAAGGGTTACATTTAACCTAAATACTTTTATTAGTAATCAACTATTTTTATGCATATTAAAAATTGGTGATTATAAATACCTTTTATCTTCAGTTGAAACACTTACATTTTATCTTTGTTTATTCAGTTTTTACTGGGAGAAAGTATTTTTTTTCAATCTGTATAGAATATAAAATCTTTTCACTACTATTATATTGAGACTTTCAGTTGTCTCCATGAAATCTGAGGTTTATCAATGCGATTATCTGATTTTTGATGGTTCTGATCTTTAAAAGTTGTTGAGGGGGTAAAATTTATCTTTGAGATATTAGTAAAGGAGGAATATGGGGTTGAGATTGCAGTAAAAGAGAAATGAAGCTATGAGAGTGTTTTGGTGGCACTATTTTCTGGCCATTCTGAGATATGTGCCTTCTTCTGGGTCCTATGTTCTGAGATATCTCATATTAATCAAGCAGCATTTTCATAAGTTCACATTTAAAAATATTAATGGGTTCAGAAAATAAAAATTTATAAGGTAGTGAAAGTGGGGAAGAAAGTCTAGAAATTCCTGGTTCTCACGTAGCTTTGTTTTTGCAATAAGTACATGTAATCAGAACACCAGGTCCCATTGTTTAGTATATGTTTTCTAATACTACAATGAGAATAAATGAAATAACACTAAATGTAATTTCATAATGAATATGAAACAGCAGTCATTTAATTGTTAACTGTGAGAAGCTTTTCCATAATCTGAGATATAGTCATGTCTCTCTGTTCACAACAAGTTAAATCAAAACTGGATGGAACATCTAAGTGCCTGAGTGGCAAGAAGGCCAATATTGCTCTCTTGGGCTCCCCACTTCCTGTGCATTGCCCAGGAGGTGCATTCAGGCCCAATAAGAGGGAAATCTGACCAGCAGCCTGAGCTGCCACTGCTGCTGCTACTCCTTGGGGCCACATCAGGGTCTTTTACTGCTGAAAGCTAGGTTTCTGTTGTGGCTGACAGCTCTGCTCTTTCTTGCCCCAGGGAAGTCTGTGGCACCGGGGAGGGTAGGCCTCTGAAAGAGATTGACACTTTGAGGGACCCCACCCCTTCGGGGCCTACCATTGACCTCTATAGGCCTAGCACTGATGCTCAGGCCTTCAGTCCACAAAGTCCTTCTTCTCTTAGGCTCCTGTCACTCCACTATCTCCTTGAGGGACCAGCAACTGCTGCTCCTCTTTTCATCTCCAGGATCTACCCAGGCATTAGGCTGCTGTTTTGTTGTAACCCTTACACTACACAGGGCTCATTCCACGCCCTTCACAGACCAAAGGGCTCTGATGGGGCCCAGAACTTTGACAACGTACGCAAGGCATCTGTACCTGCCTTCTGGAGATAAAGCATCCATCACCAGCAAAGCATTCTTTCTGACCCCGATACAAAGACCAATTCAAATATTCTTCCTGATTATGTAGTTTGACTGCCTATGAGGGGGTCCCAGATTTTGAAGCAGAAGAGATTTGCTGATCTCCACTCCTTCATTTCTCCAAGCTTAGGCCACTCATCCAGCAGTGAAGAGTCTTCCTCTTCAGTGAGGGCCACATCTCAGTGATTCCCAGCCCTCGTCCCAGTAAAGCAGAGAAGCAGTTTTCATCTTCAGTACTACCATGTCCTCTCCCTCTCCCTCTCCCTCCTGTCTCCAGTAAAACTTAGTCTTCAATGACACACACACACACACACACACACACACACACACACACACACACACATATATATATATATATCTATATATATATATCTATATATATATATATCTTTATTGATATAGAGAGCAAGGGAGAGGGGGAGAGAGATAGAGACCTCAATGATAAGAGACAATCATTGATCGGTTGCCTCCTGCATGATCGGGGATCAAGCACGCAACCCAGGCTTATACCCTGATCAGGAATGGAACCATGACCTCCTGGTTCATAGGTCGGTATTCAATTACTGAGCCACCATGGCCAGGCAATACCACTCATTCTTATTGTTTTGAGGAGAGAGAAAATTTATTTTTACCTATTTTATCTCCCACAGTTCCCTTTTCCTCTTTTTTTTTTTTTTTTTTTTTGGCATGTAGTATCATGGAGTCCTGTTTATAAAGGAACAAAAGAAATCCCCTCTACTAGTAACAGTGGAGATAAACTCACAAAAAAACCCATTCATGAATTAAGCTTAGAAAGCAATTGTTTTGCTATTAGGAGAAATTAAACATTTTTAAAAATTAATGTACTGGTCCAAAAACATCTGGTAATATATAAATGTCAATTAACAGATCAGACATTCCATGTTCACAGAGCACTAATGATACAAGAGAATCCATGGCTAAACCAAATAATCTTCCAAAACAAAACAAAAAGAACTAAAAGTATTTGTGCCTAAGAACTCTATCATTTCACTTATATGTGGGATATGAAACTGAAACTCATGAACATAAACAGCAATGTGGTGATTGCCAGAAGGAAGGGGGTGGAGGAAAAAGGGATCTTAATATAAGGTGACAGGAGAAGATTTGCCTTTGGGTGGTGGGCACACGGTGCAATATACAGATCTTGTAACATAGAAACTCACACCTGAAATCTATATGTTCATGTTGACCAATGTCACCCCTATCAATTTAATAAATAAATATTTTAAAAAATAAAAGTATATGTGCCTTAAAAAAAATAAAGCTAAAATCAGTATGGACACAGATGAACATCAGAGTAATTTCTATTCCCTCTGTGACTCGGTGGTTTCAACTATGCCTTTGGAAATTCCTCTGAACTAAGGATGTATCAGGGATTGATTACATACAGTTCAGAGGCTGATGCTTTCAAGCTATGGCATTGTCAGCAGGTTTCTTATCCAATAACATGGGATAATGTGCTTGACAAAAACACCTGTGCCGCTCTAATTGGTACACAACTAATCACCTAAGTTCTAAAAGTAGTTTATTCTAACACCACACCTTGGCTTATTTGTAGCTCTTCCCCCAGGATATCAGGCCACACACCCAGAATTACCTCACTATGCTCCCATCTGGTGCTCAGTTATTAAGATGGCATTATGATGTAAAGGTATAAAAGGATAATGACAGGACCTAGCATATTCGGCGTTTGGGGTGATGATAAAAATGCTGGTTTAGTCTACAGTGATATGTGCATATGTGTGTGCTCCCTCCCCGCACCCACCCAGTCCCAAATGCTATTTTATTGGTCTAGGAAAAAATGCTGCTATAATAATTTTTAATCATAGCTTTGGGAGGAAAATTCTGTCAAAAATCAAATTAATGTGAAGCATTTTTACCTATGGTAAAAGCTGACAAAGGAAAACAGATTAGGACTCTGGTAGTGAAATTCTTGATGTGTTTTGTTTTCTCAGCCAGGTTTACAGAATATTTGTCTCGTTCTCCTCAAGCATCTCCGCCCACATAATTTGTCATTATAAGCTCACCTGCCTAAGTAGGTAGAAAACAAATGATATTTAGAGTAACCAATTGAGTTGATTTAATTCTGTAGCTTTGAGGTCAGTTTTTTAAACAATTTTAAAATTAAATTATTTATATGACTATAATATTTTCATCTCTTTTAACTGTTTTCCTCCCATAAGAAATATGGGAGAGAAAATAAAAGATGTGGTTCTCTCTAATAATATTTTGAAACCTTGTACCTGAATAGCAAGAAAAAAAGGGAACTACTAAGCCATTATGACATTTTTTGGAACCCACTTTTACAAATATCCCTGTTTTCCTACCATTGAATCAAAGAATTTGATCTTAGATCACAAGGATGCGAGAACGGTTTGCCTTTCATATCACAACGCTGTCCCAAAGCCAGTTGTTGAGTTTAGTCTTTTAAAGTGGGATTTTAAAGTCTTTTTTCTTTTTCCTAAAGAAGACACATCTGCTCTTCTGCAAGAGAGAAACGTTAATAGATACACTGCTAATTTATGTCAGTCTTTCTGAACTGTGGCTTACCCTTACAAACACATCATTTAATTAGCAACCACCATAGCTTACCTAGCCGAGGCTGTCCTCAGATGGGTGGGGGCTTTATGAAAATGCATTACTATAATATGGAATTTGAATACTTGTCTTTCATTCCAAAAGCAAACATTGTATGTTTTTACTATTCAGATACTTTTTTTTCTTTCTTAAAAAAAATTTATCTTTATTGTTGAAAATATTGTAGATGCTCCCCTTTTTTCCCCCTGACCCCCTCCACTCCACCCCCTACCGCACCCCAGGCTTTCACCACACTGTTGTCTGTGTCCATGGGTATGTATAGATGCATATAAGTTCTTTGGTTGATCTCTCCCACCCCACTCCCAAATACCTTTTTTAAAAATATATATATTTTAGTGATTTTTTACAGAGAGGAAGGGAGAGGGAAAAAGAGTTAGAAACATCGATGAGAGAGAAACATCGATCAGCTGCCTCCTGCACACTCCCTACTGGGGATGTACCCGCAACCAAGGTACATGCGCTTGACCAGAATCGAACCTGGGACCCTTCAGTCCACAGGCCGTCGCTATATCCACTGAGCCAAACCGGTTAGGGCCCAAATACCTTTTTAAAATATCTTTATTTTGTCATCACCAGAGTATTCATGTTAAAGAGAGCAACTCTACAAGTGCAATGAATATTAGAATAATTGAATCAAAACAGCATGTTCCAGTCTTCCCTACCTGCCCCAAATCCTTGGAAATTACAGAAAATTATGCTCGGGCTCAGTTGGTTGAGTGTTGTCCCATGTACCAAAGGTCACTGGTTCAATTCTGAATCAGGGCACATGCCTGGGTTGTGGGCTCGATCCCCAGTAGGGGGTGGGCAGGAGGGAGCCGATGGATATTTCTCTCCCTCTCCTTTCCTCTCTCTCTAAAATCAATAAAAACATATTTAGAAAATGAGCAAATGAATTTATAATAACACTATAAACCAGAATTAGGAAGGATTACACACACAAAAGAAAGTGAGAGGAGGAAGGGATTTGGTGGAAGGAGGAAACTGTAGCCCAAAACACATGTTGAATAAGACCCTACCAAAGGTGTCCCAGTGCTGCTCCAGGTCAGTGATGCTGGACACAGAGCAGGATGGGATTCTGACGTACTGCTGTAGTACCTGCCAAGTAGGTGAGCCCTCACTACACCCACTTCCTAGCAGGGGTCTTTCCCCATGAGCAAGCAGTGAATGTGGACCCTTGGAATGGAAAAGTGGGGCAATGTCAGGTGGCTGGAAACCTCAAAGGGAATGCAGGACCACTATGGCAGTCTCCAGCCAAGGGCACATCTGCCTCCCCATCACTGGGCGCAAAGGCACCACAACTAAGAGAGAATAGTAGAAACAAATTTAAGCAAATGACCCCAAAATCATCAAATCTGAGTAAAATCAACTCCGAACTAAAGAACTAAGAGCTGAGGAATTAGAAGTAGCAGACTATACAAATGAAGATTTTTATGAGAAGTATAATTAATATCCTCAGAGGGATAAGAGGTCATACTGCATTTGTGAAATAAAAAGATTTTATAAGGAAAAAAATAATATGTGAGAAATGAAGCTTTATGATTGTTAAAACAAACTTAAAGAATTTTCTCCCCCTGAATATCAGTATAAATGAAGAGCAAATTAATGAGTTGGACATTTGAGTCTTGGGATATTCCCAAAACTAGAGTCATTAGATAAAAGAAAAGGAGATGTAAGTTATTTGGGGGGAGGAGGGAAATTAAACATTAAAATAGTTGGACTTCTAACATTAGAAATAATAGGATATCCAGAAGGAGAAATCAGAGGGAATATGTAGAATGAAATATTCAAAGACTATTTATTATTGAAGGAAAGTTCCTGAGATTTAAGAAAGAAGAAGGAAGAAAAAAACCTCTAAATGAAAATGGTTAGCAGAATGAATGGAAAAATACCCAATTCTAGACCATCTGAGTACAAACTTCGGAGTACCGATAAGAGAGGAAGTCCTAAGAGCTTCTAGTTGAGATTCATTGTACTTTCCTTGGTAGCATTAAGCATAAGTTTTAAAAAATGAAGAAGTTATTTTAATTTCTGAGAGAAAATTATTTAGAACATAAAATTCTTCTCCAGAAAAATATCATTCAAGTCATAGGGAAAATGAAAACCTTTTCAATTGCATAAGGTTCGGAAAGTTTACCCTCTCTGAATGAATTACTGGAAGGTGTATGCCTGGATATTAACTCTAAAGGAAGATGAGAGATTCAAGAAAGAGTAGTGAACAAATAAGCTCATCTGGCCAGTGTTGCTCAGTGGTTGAGCATCAACCTGTGAACCAGGAGGTCACAGTTCAATTCCCAGTCAGGGCACATGCCCGGGTTGCAGGCTCAGTCCCCAGTGTGGGGCACGCAAGAGGTAGCTGATGGATGGTTTTCTGTTGTCATTGATGTTCCTATCTCTCTCTTTCTCTCCTTTCCTCTTTGAAATAAAAATGTATTTTTTAAAAATCAATAGAAAAAGTATGCTCGGGTGAGGATTAACCAAAAAATGGGGGTATTTTATGCAACAGTATATCTGCAGCACTTTGCACAATGTATGGCACATAATAAGCTATCCAAAAACTTAGAAATTAGTTGTTATCCTAACTATAATTACTATCAGTAATGGGATATGAGCAAAGTGGTGTTCAAAAAAATTTGCTCATATTTATTAGTGATATATATGCAAGAAACACAAACAAAATTAAAAAGGCCAAGAAACCCCTAAATAAACCAACAAGTAGGTCATTATGAAAAAAGACAATACTAGTTAAAATGATAATTGGATATTTTTAAAACCCTGAAGGTGCTAAAATGGATCAGCGTAAACTTGTTGCACACTGTTAAAAGACACATATTACTTCTTACTTGTTTTGTTTTGTTTTTGACCTGGGTTCTAACATTGCTTTCTATTTAAGCAAATTATTTTTATTTTTAAAGAGTATAAATAGTAATTTTTCTAATTAAAAAAAATCTCTATATGTTAGCTACGTATGCTAAAAATTGTTCTGGAACTCCTTCATATGAATCGTAGATCCTTTTTAAATTGCAGCACATTTGCACAACATCTATGTTCTTGTGCACTGCCATTCTTGAATTGGTTTTTTGCTCCATCCCCCTCTACAAACCAGCTGTCCATATGAGCCTCCAACTGGCTCCCTAGCTGAGAGGACCTTCTTTACTGAAGTCAAATGGAAAAAGAGGTTGAAATATTAATTCTTCTGAAGTGCTTTGATTCCTGACTTCCTGGGTCATTAGCCAGTGATAGGATTTTCCTGTTGAAAATGTCAGAGTAGGTTGCTAGCACCAAAATGTTCATATGCCTACTTCGTATGTCTTTGTTTTCCATATTTCCTCCTTGGTAGTGCACCTCATCAACACTGGCCACCAAACAGTCCTGAATATCTAAGAGTTTATGTGAAGCAAGAGCAGAACTCTCACACCTTCAGAACCTTAGCTTGAGGTTATCTGTACTTTAGAACATATCCAGGGGCATTAGAGAATTGAGAATGTAATTCCTCAGGCCCAGAAAGTGGGATAAATAATATACAGGCAGTCCTCGGGCTACGTCTGAAATCCGTTCCTACGGCGCGACGTAATGCAATTTTTTCCGTAAGTCAGAACCCACCTACATAAGCACCTATGTCACTTGCATGGAGCCCACATACATAGCAGTAATGAAGTGAAACAGTAAAAAAAAAATTTAAAGAAAGATAACAATTCCTGACCTTTACTTGTGGGTAAATAAATAATAAAAAACATAAAGCACATATGTACATACGTCGAAATGACGGAACTTCTTTTTTTTTTTTTATAAATACTGTAAATGGGAGATGGCGATGTAACCACAAAATGACGTAAGTCGAGTCCAACGTAACCCAAGGACTGCCTGTAACTATCTATTACTATATTTTTAAATTAAATAATAGACTAATGACTAAATATAGCTTGGCATGTGCATAATAAAATATTACCTGAAAGAAGAACAAAGTTGGAGGGATTACAATACCAGATATCAAACTGTATTATAAAGCCACTGTTCTCAAAACTGCCTGGTACTGGCACAATAACCGACATATAGACCAGTGGAACAGAACAGAGAACCCAGAAATCAATCCAAGCCATATGCTCAATTAATATTTGACAAAGGAGGCAAGAGAATACAATGGAGTCAAGACAATCTCTTCAATAAATGGTGTTGGGAAAATTAGACAGATATATGCAAAAAAGTAAAACTAGGTCACAACTTACACCATACACAAAAATAAACTCAAAATGGATAAAGGACTTAAATGTAAGATGGGAGACGATAAAAATCTTAGAAGAATCCATAGGCAGCAAAATATCAGACATATTTCATAGCAGTGTCTTTACCAATACATCTCCTAGGAAAATGGAAACTAAGGAGAAAATAAACAAATGGGACTACATCAAAATAAAAAGCTTCTGCACAGCAAAAGAAACTATCGACAAAACAAGGGAGCCCACTGCATAGGAAAACATTTGCCAATGTTACGTCTGATAAGAGTTTAATCTCCAAAATTTATAGGGAACTCATACAACTTAACAAAAAGAAGATAAATAGTCCAATCAAAAGATGGGCAAAGGATCTAAATAGACGCTTTTCAAAAGTGGACATACAGAAGGCCAAGAGACATATGAAAACATGCTCAAAGTCACTAATCATCCAAGAGATGCAAATCAAAACAACAATCGGTACCATCTCACACCTGTCAGAATGGCTATCATCAACAAATCAACCAACGACAAGTGCTGGCGAGGATGTGGAGAAAAAGGAACCCTCGTGCACTGCTGGTGGGAATGCAGACTGGTGCAGCAACTGTGGAGAACAGTATGGAGATTCCTCAAAAATTAAAAATGGACCTCCCATTTGACCCAGTAATCCCACTTCTAGGAATATATCCCAAGAAAACAGAAACACCAATCAGAAAGGATATATGCACCCCTATGTTCATAGCAGCACAATTTACAATAGCTAAGATTTGTAAACACCCTAAGTGTCCATCAGCTGATGAATGGGTAAAAAACCGGTGGTACATCTACACAATGGAATACTATGCTGCTGTAGAAAAGAAAGAACTGTTACCATTTGCAACAGCATGGATGGACCTGGAGAACATTATGCTAAGCAAAATAAGCCAGTCGGAGAAAGATAAATATCACATGATCTCACTCATTTGTGGAATATAATGAACAACATAAACTGATGAACACAAATAGATCCAGAGACATAGAAGTATCAAACAGACCGTCAAACCTCAGAAGGAAGGCAGGGGAAGGTGGCAGGTGGTGGGGTGGTGTTGGGGGGATAAGAGATCAACCAAAGGGCTTGTATCCATGCATATGAGCATGACCAATGGACGCAGACAATAGGGGTTGGGGGCATGTGCTGGGGTGGGTGGGAGCAGGTGGGGAGAGGTCAATGGGGAAAAAGGGAGACATATATAAAACTTTCAACAATGAAGAATCTTCTCTAATAAAATGGTAATATGCAAATTAACCATCACTCCGCTACATAAGCCACACCCACCGGCCAAGCCACGCCCACAAGCCAATCAGGGCGAGTATGCAAATTAACCCAAACCAAGATGGCTACAGCCACAGAGAGCATGGTTTCCCAGGTAACAGAGCAAGCCAAGCTTTCCATAGCTGTTGCAGGCCTAAGCCTCCACTCAAGCTACAAAGTTTCAATTATAGAAGGTAAACAAATTCAAACAAATGGCAACAGAATGGAGCTTGAGAGAGCAGGCCAGGGTTGCCGGCGGCAACAGGGGAAGCAAAGCTTTAAAGCACACCCTGGCCGGGCTCACCCGCTTAAGGCAACAAAGTTTCAACTGTAGAAGGTGAATTAAATGCCACAGAGATGGCTGCCGCCCCAGAGGGAACAGCAGGCTTGGCTCTGCTCCAGGCTACAAAGTTTCAATTGTAGAAGGAAAATAAATCCCAGATACCAGGGCCTCCGCTTAGGTTGCCAGGGGGCGTGGCCCGCCTGCAAACCACCACAGCCCCCTCGCTCAGGCCACCCCACGCTCCAAGGGAACCCCACCCTGATCTGGGACACCCTTCAGGGCAAACCAGCTGGCCCCCACCCGTGCACCAGGCCTCTATCTTATCTAATAAAAGAGTAATATACAGATTGATCATCACTGCAACACACAATATAGCTGCCCCCATGTGGTCAAAGATCCTGCCCCCATGTGGACACAAGATGGCCACTACAAGATGGCCAGCAGGGGAGGGCAGTTGGGAGGCACCCGGCCTGCAAAGGAGGGCAGTTGAGAGGGACCAGGCTTGCAAGGGAGGGCAATTGGGGGTGATCAACCCTGCAGGAGAGGGCAGTTAGGGGTGACCAGGCTGGCAGAGGAGGGAAGTTGGGGGCAAACAGGCTGGCAGGGGAGCAGTTAAGCATCAACCAGGCTGGCAGCGGAGTGGTTAGGGGGTGATCAGGCTGGCAGGCAGAAGTGGTTAGGGGCAATCAGGAAGGCAGGCAGGCAAGCAGTTGGGAGCCAGCAGTCCTGGATTGTGAGAGGGATGTCCGACTGCCCGTTTAGGCCCGATCCTGTGGATCGGGCCTAAACGGGCAGTCGGACATCCCTCCAGGAGTCCCAGATTGGAGAGGGTACAGGCTGGGTTGAGGGACAACCCCCCGCCGTGCACGAATTTCGTGCACCGGGCTTCTAGTTTAAAATATATATATTACCTGGCCTGTTTATGTAGAGCCAATAACCTGGAAAATGTGTGCATTATTAATGTAAGCGAAAAAGGGCAGAATATAAAAACATATACAATATTATCACAACTATCTGGAAATATACATATAGAATATTAGAAGTAAATACACTAAAATATTAATTGTGCTTGTGCTTGTCTCTGAAATAGTGTGATTATGGGTGATTTTTTCTTGTACTCTTTATATTTTCCAATTTTTCAATAATGAGAATATTGTTATAATAAAAACAAATAGAATTTCTTTCTTTAAACTTCAAAAAATATTTCCAACTGTACTCTTTTAGAATGACTTATGCAGGTGTCCTTTCAAGGCCTTAGGCTTCACTTGTGTTACGAGTCTTTCCCTAATTAAAAAAATAAAAATAAAAGGCTAGTTAGTAGTGGCAAATGCCTCCTACATAAGACAGAATACCCAGAATTCCAACACGCCAGCAAGATATAAAAAAGATGCCAGAGGGCATACAAGACATCCTGGGAACAAACTTCCATTCCTATCATTGGCCTTGCTGACTTTTTTCAAATGGTCAGAGAGAGAGAGTAATCTCTGAGCTGCTGGCTTGTTCCCTCCAACTTCCAGCCCTACAGTCCTATTCCACTACCATCCATACCCTATTAAGATAACTGCTGTATAAATTTGTTCTGAAGAGCCCTTTCAAGAAATATATTTTAAAACAGCTCATCTAAAATTATAGAAAAATATTTGAGCACAGACAGTGGTTTCCTCAGGTCAGCCATAACTCAGTGTCTAATAGATGATTTAATAAAGAGAGCAAAGTGCAAACTATTAGTTATATATTTTAAAGACATTGCTTGCAAAGTGGGACACGCCTGCAACTGACTCAAAATGTCTTTCTTAAAATTTAATGCTATCTAGTGGAATGAAATTAAGACAAAATTAATATTAAATCAAATCAAACAATTTTATATTGGACTCCTTGTTCCAGGGAGATAGTATCAAAGAATCTTATATATAACCTTTGAAAATCAAAACTGCATATACACACACGCACAAAAAAAAAAAAACCCAATCTCCATTATAGCCCTTTCAATGTAAGTTGATGCTTTTGGTAAAAATGGGCTTCAAAGTTATTTAGAACAGTTTGAGCATCTTCTTGTTATTTTCTATAAAGTATTCCCCCTGTCTGACCAGAAGAATGATGTTACCCCTGATTAAAATCTTTGTCACAAAATACTTATAAAGCTGAGGGGGGTTTTAGTTAAGCTTATAATTCAGGGTCAGTGAATTGAAGATATATTGCCAATCTAAGTTAACATTGTATTAAATGGGCCATGTTTTACAGACATGTTTATTTAAAGCAAACCCTACTTGACCATGCAGATAATATAAAATTAAAATAAATTTAGGGGCCCAGATAGATTGTGGCCAAAATCTCAATACAAAAGACCAATTTATACTAATAAAAGGGTAATATACAAATTGGTCACAACGCCCTCACAATAACAACTGAACAGCAGGCTGCGTGGGGCGACCAGGCTGGCAGGGGGGTTAGTGAGGGATGACCAAACAACTGAACAGCAGGCTGCGTGGGGCAACCAGGCCAGCAGGGGGGTTAGTGAGGGATGACCAAATGACTGAACAGCAGGCTGCATGGTGGGGGGACCAGTGAGGGGCAACCAGGCCAGCAGAGGGGGGCAGTAAGGGATGACCAGGCCGGTGAGGGGGGCAGTGAAGGGCAACCAGGCCAGCGGCGGGTGAGGGGGCAGTGAGGGGTGATCAGGCTGGCAGGCAGAGGCGGTTAGGGGCGATCAGGCAGGCAGGCTGGTAAGCAATTAGGAGCCAGCAGTCCTGGATTGTGAGAGGGATGTCCAACTGCCAGTTTCGGGCCACAACTGGCAGTCAGAATCCCCTGAGGGGTCCCGGATTGGAGAGGGTCCAGGCTGGGCTGAGGGGATCCCCCCTCCCGTGCACGAATTTTGTGCACCGGGCCTCTAGTAGATAGATAAAACACAATCTTTCAGCTAAATACCCCCTTGCTGAAAGATATTTAAGCAAAAACACTTTTCATACTGTACTGCAACTTTATACAGGATTGTTTCTCTGCTTATTCTAATATGAAAAAAATACTCAGTATAAGTTAGACATTTCTTTTAATTGCTGTTTTCACTTATTTTAAGACAAAAAATAGCACTACATTTTACAGGGAAGAGGGGGGAATAGGAAACTAACATTGATTGGGACTATAATATCTCAGGCAATACATTCTTTTCTCTAAATATTCTCCAGTGCAGGTTATATTTTTGGTCTTATTAGTGAGAAAGCTGAATGCTGTCTACCATTCTAAAGCCAATATTTTCATTCATGTTAATCCAGCAAGGAAACTAAAAGGAAACATTATATATATATATATATATATATATATATATATATATATATATATATATATATATATATAAAGCGTATGCAACCATTACAACTGAACAACCAGAATGACCAGTCGACCAATCGCTATGATGTGCACTGACCACCAGGGTGCAGGCACTCAATGCAGGAGCTGCCGCCTGGTGATCAGTGCGCTCCCACAGCCAACCTCCCTCAGCCTCTCCCCCTGGTCTGCCAACTTCCAGCAGCCCCTCCCCCTGGCTGGCCAACCTCCCATGGTCTCTCCCCCTTGCCAATTGCCCCCCCCCCTGATAGGCCCTGATCAGGGGGCCAATCGGCCAACCTCCTGGGGTCCCTCCCCCCAGCCTGCTGGCTTCCCTCGATTGCCAGCCAGGCCAAGGGACTCCACCCATGTATGAATTTGTGCACCAGGCCTCTAGTGTGTAATAAAAATCTGAAATAAAATTGAACTTCAGTGAAATACAGTAGAACCAGATGAAGAAAGTAATTTTTGAAATGCAATACCTGCAGGGAAGCCTTCAAATAGAGCTCATCCTTTACCTTCACCTTAGCTGTCTGCTAGAGGGAAAGCCTACCAATGCAATGGATGTGGAGAAGGTTTCAGTCAAAGCACACCCCGTGCTAGACATCACAGGACTCATACTGGAGATAAACCTCATGAATATAAATTAATGTGGAAGGGTTTTTACCTCTGGTACATCCTTTATTAAATATCAGAGAATTTATCCCAAGTAGAGACCTTATGGATATCAGGAATTTATTCAATCTCAGAGAATTCATAGTAGATTAAAAACCTATGAATTTGGCAAATGTGGGATCTTATAGCCAGGCTTTATTCCTTATCTTAGTTCAAACCTCAAGTTGCTAACTTGATTTAATATATTCTGAAAAATATAATAAAACAATTTTTCATAAATCTGTCACCTTTAGAACCATTTGCCAATAAGAGTAGGAAAAGATCTGATTAAAATATAAGACCTTTATTGCCTATGTTAATATTCTTAGTATTTTCATCAACCTATAATGAGATCATTTAACTTTTCATTCTGAATTATAATGTATATAAATTAAATGCCTTTTAAAATTATTTTATTTGAATATTATTTGCTTTTTTAAAGCAAATGTTTAAAATAAAAAAGTCCCCCTTGCATATCACATTTCCAACAGTTAAAATGTTGGTATCCTATCTCATAAAGAGGGAATATGCTAATTGACCATCACACCCTCACAAAGATGGTGGCACCCACAGCCAATAAGGAGGGAATATGCTAATTGACTGCCACACCCTCAAAGAGGGCATTGTCCACAGCCACAAGATGGCAGCACCCAGTCCCCTCAGTCCCGCCGGGACAGCAGATGTACGGCATGGCTGGTCCCATCCCTGGGCAGGTCCGGCCGCTCCGCCCACCTGCCTCCGAAGTTCCCCAGTCCCCTCAGAGGTGTGATGGGGCGTCGCCTTCTCCTGATCGCTGGGTCGACTCCCGCCCCTGAGGCATAGGCAAGCCTTGGATGACAGCTGCCCAGCTACCCAGGGATGGCCTGAGGTGCAGGCAAGCCTCAGATGTCAGCTGCCCAGCCACCCAGGGCTCTCCCAAGGCTCAGGCAAACCTCAGATGTCGGCTGCCCAGCTGCTCAGGGGGCGCCGAGGGGCAGGTAAGCTTCAGATGGTGGCTGCCCAGGCACCCAGGACCGCACAAGGCTCAGGTAACCAGGGTCGGCTGAGGCTTTCGCTGCCAGCAGTGGCAACAGCAGAGGTGTGATAGGGGCATCGCCTTCCCCTGATCACTGGGTCGACTCCCGCCCCTGAGGGGTCCTGGATTGTGAGAGGGGGCAGGCCAGGCTGAGGGACCCCCGCCCCCATGCATGAATTTTCATGTACCGGGCCTCTAGTCCTCTATAATAAAAGGCTAAATGCAAATCAACCAAACAGTGAAACGACCAGTTGCTATGATGCACACTGACCACCAGGGACAGATACTCAACACAGGAGCTGCCCCCTGGTGGTCAGTGCACTCCCACAGGAGGAGCGCTGCTCAGCCAGAAGCCAGGCTCACGGCAGGCGAGCACAGTGGTGGTGGCGGGAGCCTCTCCCACTTCCACAGCAGCACTAAGGATATTCGACTGCCGGCTTAGGCTCGTCAGTCAGACATCCCCTGAGGGCTCCCAGACTATAAGAAGGTGCAGGCTGGGCTGAGGGACCCCCCGAGTGCACGAATTTCGTGCAACAGGCCTCTAGTGTGTGTGTGTGTGTGTGTGTGTGTGTGTGTGTGTGTGTGTGTATGTATGTGTATATATTGGCATATATTCATTCAGACTTTTCTATGACTGTACCAAAAAGAGAAACTGACCAGAATTTCATTTTTTATCTAACCACCCCTATTAATAGACAAAGAATATTGTAATAAAAATTTTTATTGAAATAAAAATTCCTAAAATGAAATTTAGAGAATCAGACATGTATGTATACATATACATATATATAGGGTGTCCCCCAAAAATGTATACACATACTTTGAATAATTATAAAGGCAGTGTTTATTAAAATACATTTCATTTTTAAAATTGAGAGATATCAGCTGTTAAAATGTGTATACATTTTTGAGACATTTATGTATATATGTAATTTTTTTATAGTTACTGCCAAATTTCCCTTAAAGAATATATATGATCCTTTTTTTAGGCTCAGAAGGAACATTTTGTTTAACTTTAGCTTTATTAAGATATAATTTAAATTTCTGTATAATTGACTGAGAAATTTAAAATTATAAGGTAGTTAAAGTGTACATCATGGTGATCTGATATATGTATATATTGTGAAAGGGTTTCCTCCATTTTTCAGTTGACATATCATCGCCTCATATATTTATCTTTTTTTAACTTTTGGTAAAAACATTTAAGTTCTACTCTTTCATATCATTCTTAAAAGGATTCTTATTTGAGCTGATTAAAGCAATTTTATTCTCAAACCATTCCAAAACAGCTGATAGGGGGAATCATCAGCTTTCCAGTGAAGAAACTGCTTTAAAATATATATATCCCTTTTTCTTGACATAAAAAATAGGAATTTGTAGTTTAAAAATACAAATTAAATATTATTGTGATCTTGCTACCTCTAAGGGGGAAAAGTTGCCTTAAGGCATTTTATTGATTATGAAACTTTTTTGTGTTCCAACTTCGCCCCACTCTATAATAAATAATAGATACCGCTGTTTTTATAATAAATAATTTGGGGACTTTAATTTTAGAGTTAGTCATCAAAGAATAAATATAAATTGCTATGTTGTACAGAGCCCTCCCCCCTAGGCATACATTTCTTCAAATGCAGTTCACATAGAACCACATTTCCTTGGAGAAAACATAATTTAAACCATAGAGAACTAACACTCCTTTTCAGGGAAATGCTCATGCCATCCTAGATATTGCTAATATTGTGGAGCTCTTCCAATGCCACTGCTGGCCTCAAAGATTTAGTTGTCATTTACTTTCATGTAATTGTTAAATTAGGAGAGATTCATAGACCATATTATTTTTGTAACTGGAATTAACCACAATTTCACAACCTTAGATCAGAAGTCTAAAGTCCAAAAGTGAACTTCCCTCAGTGATTGATGGAGCTCCAAGATCCCCTGAAGGATACTTTGCCTTCAGCTAAGTTCAAGCCAGTGTTTATAGAAATTCATAAATGAATGAGCTTGTGCTACAAAAGGCTCCTTCTGAATTTTTAATAAATGCAGGATAATTTATTCCAAGTGATGAGACTTTTACAAAATTATTTTTCAGATTTCTGTCTGCTTCTTTCTCTTCAAAGTGGACTGAAATTTCTATTTCACTTGATTATAAATATTTGGGTTGATAAAGAAAATAACTTCACTTTTTAACTTCCAATAGATAGTGGAAAAATAAAGATCAATGTAGAGTAAAATTGGAATATGTTGGACTTTAAAGATTGAAAAGAAATGTAGAGTCTGAATTATATCTAACACAACTCTGTGGTACAGGTCATGAAAATAATCTATTTATATTAATCTATAAGTTATTCAACTAATAATTAAGAGAAGAAGACTACTAATCTCAATTCTCACTTGAATAAAAGGTTCTTTCAATCCATGACAATGCTATCTTTTTAATTTAATTTTTAACTTTAAAAATGCTCTAACATATATAAATGCCTAAAAGCAGCCATCATATGCATCATTTTAACCTTAACTTATTTTGTAGATCAGTAGTCTGAGTGGTTTAATTGTGATAAATGAAGATCAATGAACCAGTGTGAAATTTTCTTGTATGAGTCAAGAGAGATTCCTGGTTAATTGACAGTGGTCAAGTACTATTAAGAGCTTCCTCAAAGTTATTTATTGTGTTCCTGAATGATTGAAATAATTTAAATGCAAAATAATAGGCATTTTCTCAACATTTTGATCACAAATCTATTATAAACTGGAATAGTTCAACATAATTGTCCTGACACAGTATCCTCTGTATAGAAATGTAACTACTAAAATAACAGTGAACCGACAGTCAGAAGATCTCAATTTCAGAACCAAACTGGAAAAAAAAAAAATGACTTCGCCAAGTCACTTACCTCTGTGTGCCCCAGTTTTCTCCATCCATAGGCAAGTTAGTTGTGTGACTAACAATGGCAAAATTAGACATGACCAGAAATAAATACTAAGGAGAAATAAGAGTTTTTATATAGTATTTTATTCTCTTCTACATATCCAAATGCCTATTTGACAAGACCCAGTTTAAATCACATATCCTTTTTTTTTTTTGCCAGATAATATATAGCTTTTCTTTTTATAATTTTTAATGTGGAAAACACCATATGAGTACTTGTGACATTATGATACTATTTTTTATGGTCCCCTGTTTTCTTATTTGATTTCCCACCTCAACTATAAGTACTTTGAGAATAAAGACTACCATCTAGTAGACACTCTATACATAGTATTGATTAAATTTATCTTCTATGGAAAAAAACATAATTGTGAATAGAATGTGTTTAAACATTTGTTCATTATCAACAGACTGACAAATCTCAGAGGGAAGAGGTTAATCAAAGAACTTATATACATTTATGCATTATCCATGGACACAGACAATAGTGCAGTGAAGTCCTGGGGAGGAGGTAGGGTGGTGTGGAGGGGGTCAATGGGAAAAAAATGGGAACATCTGTAATACTTTCAACAATAAAGATCAATTTTTTAAAAGTTTGTTCATTATCTAAAATCTGTAGTACCGCATTTTGTTTCAGAATTATCCAGTACTAAGTAAATGTTCTTCATAAAAAAGAATAGTTAAACCTCTGACTTAATCTTCTAATTCTTAATGATTCTAATTTTTTTTAAGGTGGGACATCTTGGGCGCTGTCATTGGTACGGAATGTGGAACAATAGAATCAGGTTTATCACTTGTCTTCCTCAAAGACGGGGAGAGGAAATTATGCACTCCGTACATGGACACTACCGGTTATGGGAACCTGAGGTTTTACTTTGTTATGGGTGAGTACATTTTGAACAAATTTCATTGACCTAGGGCAGATTCAAAGCCAGCACCTCTTCCTGAGGAAGTAAGAGTGTTTGTTGTCTACAGTATAAAATGCATGTTCAGGAAATATGAGTTGTACTGATTGAGCAAAATCCTGTGATGCTCACACCTGCTTCAGACGAGCCCTGCTGGAACCATCCTGTAAGAGAGCTAGTCCTGGCATGCTATGACTAGGCCTGGAGACAAAATGCCTGAGACAAATTCCTCACCGCTTCCTCGATGGTCAAGCTGAAAAGACCATGGGAAAGAACTGAGGACAAAGTCACTCCCTTGTCCAAAGCCCTAGCTTCCAAAAAAAACAACTATCTAGCTGAGTCATTTGTTTTCATGAGGCATACTTTTTTTATTATGGGAAGCCACGAAAAAAACAGGTTTATAATACTTTATAGTGCTTTATTATTCTTTACTTCCTAATAGGTTGGCAAACACATAAAAAGGTGTTTATAAGACGGGTTTTTTCTTCAAATTATTGTAGAGCAAAGAAATATTTAGAAGTTTGGAAAAATACTCAAGGGGGATTTAAGGGGTAAAATTTGTGACCTCTCAAATTTATCATTTTCGGCAACAACAGCCACAGTTGCATATTCTTTCACTGCATGTCATTCCAGATATGTGAGTAGCTGTCACATGCCTTCTTTTGTTGAATGACTGGAAAAGCACAGGCAACACCTGGAAGTTAGACAGGAAATAAACATTGTCAACCTTTGATCTTACTGACATAGATGTCAGTCCATCAGGACAAACAGTGTAGGCTTTAGCACTGGCTGTTACTTCTCGTACATTCTGCATTTCCTACAGTTCAGAGTGGCACATTAAACTTTAAAGTGTATCATGATCGCAAACACAAATGCCTGTGTGATGCTACCTCATTTTCAATAATGATCTGTTCGGTAAGAGGGATGTTATATAAAATATAATAATGTAATGGAAGTTATATAAATGTATAAAATATAATGTAGTCTTCCTATCATAAAAATATCCTCACCTTGACTCTGAAATTATTTGTATATTTAAAGACCCAGAGCTTATTTCCTTTAAATAATTAGAATTCAAACTGGCTCTCATTCCATTAAATGACTCCCGGGAAACCTTAAGCATCCCCCCAAAAAATGCAATAAACATTTGATATGACAGTCTAATTTAAATATCTTTTCTTTATACCATTTTGACCTAATATATTTGAAATCTTGATTTTTTTTCCATTGTGAATCATAGTCAATCATAGAAATCAACTCAATTCAGTGCCATTACATAAGAGAGTGTCATCTTTAGGTGAGATTAAGACATCTTTAATTCTTTCTACAAAGCAGATTATTAGTGAATCAGTTAAAATAATTTTGACTATGAGGTAAAAATTCAATTGAATGAGCCCAAGGTACATTATCCCAAATAAAAGTATCTCCATTCAATTAAAAAAATTAATGATGTCCTGGCCAGTGTGGCTAGGCTGGTTGAGCATCATACCATGCACCAAAAGGTTGCTGGTTCCATTTCCGGTCAGGGTGCATACCCAGGTTACAGGTTTGATCCCTGGTCTGGGTGCGTGCATGGGGCAACTGATCAATGCTTCTCTCTCACATTGATGTTTCTCTCTCCCTCTCCCTTCTTCTCTCTCTAAAATCAATAAAAACATATATATTTTTTAAATTAGTGAATTCCTATTGGATTTAAAGAGCACTGAGCTAAGATATATGGAGATTACAACTGGGAAAAATGGCCCCTAACTCATAGAGTTTCTTATCAGTGAGTTCATACCTGAAAAGTCCTCAAAACAGTGCCTAATAGCCCTAGCCAGTTTGCCTCAGTGGATAGAGCATGGGCCTGTGGACTGAAGGGTCCCAGGTTTGAATCCAGTCAAGGGCACATGCCTGGATTGTGGGCTCAATCCCCAATAGGGGGCTTGTTCAATGATTCTCTCTCATCATTGCTGTTTTTCTCCCTTCCTCTCTGAAATGAATAAAAATATATATATTTTTTAAAAACAGTGCCTACTAAATAGTTAAGACTTAATATATCTTAGTATTTTATTATAAAGATTACCTATACAGAGTTCTTGCCCACACATGCCATCTATGAGAGAGAATGCAGTGGGCTATAATGGAATGAAAATGCTGTGAAAGTGCAGGGGAAGCTCTGGGTAATTGGAGTGGATTAGGGTAAAGCTTCATGGAGATAGTGTTTGAACTTGGCCATGAAGGGTGGACGTGATTTAAATTTAAGGGGAGACATTAGAATCTAAGCCAACATTTTGAGAAAAACCACAAGGAAAAAATTCATGGCATGTTTGGAGCTAGGTGATTTTCCCAAAATAAATGAATGGAAAGAGACACAATGGAGCTAGAGAAGCAAACTGGAGACAGAGCAGTGATTTTCTTTAATATCATACTAATGAGTTTGAGTTCTCTTTTTCTAGGTAACATGGAGCCATCAGATGATTCCTGTCAGTTCTGTAAAATATTCTCATTTGTGTTTTAGATAGATAATTCTGGAAGGAGTAGGAAGTAAGACTGAAACAATGAGAAATTAGAAGACAGGAAACCAGTCAGATAGGGTAGGGTTGGCAGATTTGGGGAAGGGAAAGCCTATTTAAATTTGAATTTCAGATAAACAGGGAATAATTGTTGTATAACTATTGTTCATGCAATGTATTTTACCTGGCAACCCTAAGTTAGGAAGATATTGCACTAATTCAAGCAACAAAGGAATTATGGCAGTGCTGGTGGTAATATCCTAAAGGAGGAAATGAAGAATAAATAACTAAAGAGAAGGAACCAACAGAAGTTCACACCCAGTTCCCAGTTGACTGTGGGGATTATGACAACAGTATTAGAGAGGACACAAATTTCTCTCCTGGATGACTGGGAGAATGGGCCATTTCCCAGATGGGAAATGTCAATAATATATATAAATAAAGAGTAAGTGTGGAGTAAAAGGTTTTTATATTAGACTAGAGGCCTGGTGCACAAAATTCGTGCACTGGGGGGGGGTCCCCTCAGCCCAGCCTGCACCCTCTCCAATCGGGGACCCCCTCAGGAGATGTCTGATTGCCGTTTAGGCCCAATCCCGGGGATCCCTCTCACAATCCTGGACTGCAGGTTCCTAACTGCCCCCCCCCCCCTGCCAGCCTGGTTGCCCCCAACTGCCCCCCTCTGCCGACCTTGTTACCCCTAACTGCCCCCCCCCCGCCGCCAGCCTGGTCACCCCCAACTGCCCCCCTGCTGGTCTATGGTTGCCCCCAACTGCCCCCACCCCCCACTGACCTGGTTGCCCCAAGCAGCCTGCTGTTCAGTCATTTGGTCGTCCCTCACTAACCCCCTGCTGCCCTGGTCGCCCCACACAGCCTGCTGTTCGGTCATCCATCTGGTCATTTAGGTCGTGACAGCCCCTGGCTTTTTATATATTAGGATATGTTAAGGTTGAAGCTTCTGGAAGGCCATGTAAAAGTAGAACCTCTACTAAGGATCTGAATCAGATTTGAAAGTCATTAGCATACAGGTGATAACTGCAGCCACTGAAGTTGCTGTGTTCTCCCAAGAAGACAGCAAAGGACATTAAAAATTCTTAGGGAGGACACTCAGCAAGGTGGAGGTGGGAGGAAAAGAGTAGATAAAGAATACTGAGAGTGGACATAAAGAAATGAAGGAGGAACGCGTCATTCTACCCTAAAGGAGGAAAGGAAGAGAGTAGTTCAGGGGTGAAATGACGGAGAGGTGATCAGCAATGTAGGGAATGCCACAGAGAGAGCCCACCAAGGCCCCATGGTGTACAGTTAAAAAGAAATAAAGAACTGCTCCTTTAAGAAGTTCATCAGTAAACAGAAGAAAAGAATGGAGTGTGGATCTTGAGGAGAAAACAGAATCCAGCAAAGGTATTTTTTAGGATAGAATATGGTAGGATATGGCAGTAGGGTAGGATAAGACTGGACCTATAGAAAAGACTTTAAAACTTTAGTAGCTCATGCAGAAGAAAGCAATATAGGTGGGGATTTAAGATATGATAGACAGTTGATAAGTAATCCTTCATTAAACATGGCTCCTTAGGAAAATCAGTGGCTGATTGTTGCTCTAGGCCAGATTATATTCCCTTCCTCTCAGGACCTGCCTATTTGTTCTTCCTGGTTTCACCCCTTGGTTCAGATCAATCTACTGTGACTACCATTTCTGGAAATTTTGCTCAATTTTCAAAATTTGATTAAAATTTTCCTTTGTCTATACACTGAGTGGCCAGATTATTATGATCTCTGAACGCATAATAACCTGACCACTCAGTATATATATGTATATATATTAGAGGCCTGGTACATGAATTCGTGCATGGGTGGGGTCTTGCTAGCCTGGCCAGGGGGAGGGGACATGGGCAGTTGGCCGGCCTGCCTGCTGGTCGAACTCCTGGTCGAGGGGGCAATTTGCATATTAGCCTTTTATTAAATAGGATATACAATAAGTGGCCAGATTATTATGCGTTCAGAGATCATAATAATCTGGCCACTCAGTGTACATTTACTTATTCAACACAAATTCATTAAACACCAGTATCTAGCACTGTTCTTAGAGCCACAGCGAAGAAGACAAAAATACCCTAACATACATCATTCCTTTATTATTTCTTGAACCAAAATTTATTGAGCATCTCCCTTATGTCCAGCTCTTTTACCCAACACCTATCTCCTTTCTGTGAATTTGGCCTGCAATTAAAGTACACAACACAATTTACTGCTAACTATTGTTCTTTCATGTATATTGGTCTTAACAAACTTTTTTTAGTTAGGGCTATGTCCTGCACACAGCAAATAACAAAATAACTTTACTAATATAAATACCTTGCAAGCTACTTAAAACAGGATTTAAAATATTTTAAAACTGACTGTCCATCTTTTTTTATTGAAATCTTCTGTGCTTTAATTGCTGTACAAAATGCCCCTTGAGTCATACCTTTCTACAGTACATCAAAGCATCTGAAGCTAAAGAAGAATCCGTGTCTTTCTGTAGAAGCTGCTGTCACTGAAACTTCACAGAATTGATAAATTGCCCCCAGAGGGATCTTTCAGATAAAGTCTGTCATCATTTTAAAGTCTTGCCTCCTTTTGGACTTTCTTATTCTGTCATTCTGGGCTGAATGAGCTCCGACGTGTGAAAGCAGGTGCAGTAAACGAACTGCTCTTAAGACAGCAGAGGAAAGTCACAAGGAACAAATTAATGAAATTAGAGATTACTGATGGTTCAGTTCCTGTGTCTATGGGTGTGGCGCTTTAAACCTTCACTGTCTGTAACTTTTCACATTTTATTGTTCTTTTTGGTAAGTCTTTAATATGCGCTCAGTAAGGAAGTTACATTTTTAAAATGGGAACTTAGTTTTCTTGTAGACCTTTCTCCCAGAGACTTCCATTTAGAGTGGCTTTGCTAACTATATAACATAAAGGTATGTAATGAGCCCTGACCAGGTAACTCAGTTGGTTAGAGCATCATCCCCATACATTAAGGTTGTGGGTTTGATTCCCAGTCAGGACACTTACAAGAATCAACCAGTGAATGCAGATATAAGTGGAACAACAAATTGATGTTTCTGCCTCTCTCTCTTTATCCCTTCTTCTCTCTCTCCCTAAAATCAATAAGTAAATAAAAATTTTTAGAAGAATTATGTAATAAAATGCTAAAAAAATCGATATCAGATGTCAAAATCATAGTATTTTCTTCACAGAATGAGGACCACATTATCACTATATCTGGATTCTCTGTTCTCAGTTCAGATTACTCAATTTAGTAAATATTTATGATATGCCAAGTTACATGTTAGCATATGTAACATGCCAGATTTCATTGCTCCACAAATACCGCCATCCACTTCTGCTTTTATGTTCTTATACTGATTAGATTCCAGCTTTCTTAATTAGCATCACATTATCATTGATTTCTCCCCAATTTCACTCCTGCTTTTATGGTTGGTACTATAATGAACGATAATGGTAGGTGGGGAGAGACTTCTAGTTAGACATGAAATCCTTTCAAATTCAGATTATGCCAACAATTGCTAGAAGACAGCAAATAGTATAGATTATTGGCCAAATGCAGTAATGAGAAGATTAGAGGTTCAAGGGCTAAATGACATAAGATCAACACATGGCTTTTCCACCACTTAATTATCAGGTACCTGTTCTCTTATTCAGTTTCATCATCAGGATGCTCTTAATTACCTCTCAATCCTGATATTCAATTATTTCCTATGTCTCTAAAGTTGAGTGATAAGGAATACTCTCTCTACTTTACAACAATCAAATGATGTACCAAAAATAAAACTGAAAAATGGAAAAGAACTACATTTAAAACATAAACACCTCATATGTGCTAAAATATTAGAGATATTAAATGCAAAAGTTTAAATAACATTATTTTAGAAATCTTTAATGCGGTGAGTTACCACACTTTTTAAAAAACTATAATTAATAGTTTCTAAAATTTGGCCATAAAGACCTTAAATATAAGGACATAATAATTTATTGAAAAGTAGTATACCATTTTAATATGGGTTAAAATATGGACATGAGGTCATAGCTTGTTGTAGAATTTTAGTTTAGTAATCTCATCAAGCAAATATTTATTTCGGCCTTCACAAATGTCCAGTCTTTGATCTTTAGCATGGCCTATCTGAACTATCTTCATACATTTTTTCTTTAAGTCTGGTTACCTTTGTTTAGTGTTTTTCTTAGGTGACATATGGGTCCTATAAATATATTCTGAAGTTTAACACTATATTTTATTTGACATGTTTATGGATGCATGTTGGTACTAACAGTTTAAAATATTTTGTGCAGGAGGAATTTGTGACCCTGGAGATTCTCATGAAAATGATATCATCCTGTATGCAAAGATTGAAGGAAGAAAAGAACATATTACACTGGATACCCTTTCTTATTCCTCATATAAGGTATACATGCCAATTCGTGTGCCAAATGGCCCCACCGCAGAGGTCAAGTTCAAAATAACTAAGACCAAGTTAGATACAGAGGATAACTTTCTCTTCTAGCAGCCCAGGAAGCTACCAGATTACTTTAAAAGTGACATGGACATTTTAACATTCTTTTTTTCCCTAATACAAAGAAAAATTAGGTTTAATCAGGATGAATGAATTACAGCCCATCAGATCCAATAAGGTGGAGCCCAAT